>NW_024349798.1:3108621-3206711 GCF_902729225.1 Pteropus medius | reverse complement strand
CCTCCAGCCAGGGCTTTGGGCACACTCCCCCCATCTCAGGACCTGGGCCCAGGTCTAAGCCCCTCCAGACACTCCTGTCCCTGCTGACTGCTGGCCTATTTGTGGGGAGCTGGGACTGCATTTTCCTATGAATTAACCTGAGGGCATTTGGCATTGAAACATCATTTGTTTTCTCAGTAACATCGGCTCATCCCAAGTACAGAACACATTCCTGTCGGGTGCCCATTCTCACATTGGGCCCATGTCCCTCTTGTTGGCAGTAAAAACCTTGACACGCCTGGAGCGCCACCTGTCAGGATGTTTTCTTCCATGTTCTCCACTCATTGCTCATGGCCCGAATGGAATATGGGGAAAGCGGTTTTTATCTGCTCTTCTTCTGAAAGGTGGCTTGCAGACAATCATACGCATTCTGTGACTAGTCCCGAGTGTGTTTGGTGCTTGATGTTGCTTCTCAGGCCTGGGGTCATGCCCCCTTATTGCTGTTCCTGTGTGTGTTCCAGGCTGTGTCATCTGTGAAGCAGCCCAGGGCTGGGGCGTCCCCTTTGTGCTGTGTTTAGCGGGAGGTCAGGCTTTATCTTTAGGATCCAGGGATCACCCCACATCCCACCTAACGTGCCTTGGAGTGTCCTCTCCGCCTACCCAAGATGCCACAAGGCCCTCCCTTGGTCCTAGAGCCAACTTTCCACAAAATGCCAGAGGAAATGCTTCCAGCTTAGCAGGAGTGGGTATGGGGTTCCATGAGCTGGGCCAGGGACACTCTGCTCTGTCCTGGGCCCACCCGTGAGTCCCCTCAGCCACCCAATCAGCACTGTCTCAATGTGTGAAGATCACACGCGTCCCCCTGCAGGGTGTCAGTGCGGCGAACAGGCAGCGCCTGTCGGTCCCCATGGTGCGAATGCCTGTGCTTGACGTGCATGCGGCTCTGGGGCCAGGATGGAGGTAGCCCTGGGACAGCAGGAGGAGGCTTGGTGAGTGGAGGGCAGGGCTGGGTGCGCATCCCCAGGGATTCGTGGAGCTGGCACACATCAGGCCGGGGCTCTCCGTCCTCACAGCCCTGCTCAGGATTCAGGCAGGCAGTGCACATGGGTTGTGACCCGAGTCCTGAGGACGGGCCAGCGGGCCATGCCATCCACATGTGTGAGATCAGGGCCATTGGAATCAAAGTTCTAGGACAAGCCAAGTCGAGGCTCATTAAGAACCGGGAATGCGATGACCGATGATCACACGGGATCCAAGCCTGAACCAAGCGGTGCCGTGAGGCCCTGGTTGTTCAATGCTGCTGTCACAGAGAGGTCGGGCCCATGGCGTTCAGGTCAGGCACTTTGGAGGGACGGAACCTCCTAACTCTGTGGCGAAGAAGCCTTTCCTCAGCTAGTTTTTTCAGCACTCTTTTTGTGAGCTGGATTGGAGTAAGGGTGCTGACTAATGTCACGTTTGAGGCCGGGACTTATATGCTACCCAAACACTATTCGCTGACTAAAGACCGTCTGATTCATCCCTTTGAGGTTATTTGTGCCCCTGGGGCAAGGCTGGGCAGGCCCACACACTCTGGGTAGGAGAGGCCCTCGCCTGCCACTCAGCCTTGGCGGAATTGGCCCCTGCGCCCACAGGGGCCCTTTGTGTTTCTGCCTGCTCGTAATGAAGAGGAAGTTGTTGGTGAGTTCAGTCAGTCAAATCAGAAGAAACACTGGGCAAACGTCTTCAAACATAAATTGTCAGTCACAGCGAGAGAAAAGGCAGGTGGCCTCTGTGTGATGGACGCTCCACCACCGAGCACGGTTTCTCCAGATCTGGTAATGTCTGGACCTGCAGTCACGCAAAGCCAGCGTCACTGAGCATATCCAGGGCAGAATAACGTCCTGAAAGCCTCCATCCTCGAACTGACAGGCTCTGCTCCAACACTCAGTGAAACCATCCACAGGAAATGCCCACGGGCTCGCCTCGGCTGCCAGACGCTAAACGAAAGGAAGAAAAATAAATGCAGCTGACCTGCTGGAAGTTTTATGTCTTGTCCAGTTACCTTTAAAACACGCATTGTTCCACTGGAACAGCAAGAACATGCTCTTGGCAGGGGACTTGTATTCTTGTATGGACCTCCCTGCTCTATAGAGGTTCATCAAATTTGAGCTTTTTAACTTCAGAATACTTTGATCACACAAGTTTATTCCTTAAATTCCTTTGTAGTAGGCACATCTACATCTCTTGCATAAAACAGCCTTCACTCTACAGCTTGGTGATTCACTGGTAAAGGGGATTGTGCGTTTTGGTTGCTGAACTGTCACAGGTGTCTTGGCCTCACTGGGTCCTGCCGCCCACGGTGGGTCCCGCCTACAGCCCCTCTGGAGTCCCTGTGTGCTTGAGCATGATGCAGATCTTCCTTCTCTGTTTCTCCCCCACCCCCAGGGGCACACAAATGAGTTCAAACAAGTTTACGCTGTTGTTTTGCTCCAGGGTCCTGCTCTCAGCACTGACCTTTAATCCAGGGGTATAAATCACTTTTCACTCCTATTATTTGTAAAGTCCCACAGCCTCACAGTACATAAAAGAGGCTTTTGTGTCATGTCAGTTGAGTTTTTAAGCTAGAGTTTCAAGCGTGTGGTGGGAACAGCTGACTCACAGGGTACCTCCAGGATCTGTCCCAGAGCCTTGGTGTTGGAGCGTTGTTGCTAGGTGTGCTCCCTGCCTGACAGTTCTCCAGGTGCGCATGAGGTGGTTCAGATGGGGCGCTGCCACGTACGTTCACTGCCCAGGGTCAGCTGAACAGCAGGGGGACGCTCCAGATGCACTCCTGTGACAGCTCTCTCAGGGACCGTGATGGAATTGTGAGGGCAGCTGCCACTGGCATTTCCAGGAGAAGCTTTTCCTCTTTCTCTTGGGATCTAAGGCACGTCTTCACATATGTCAAGGTAGAAAATGGTCCCTCATTCCAGTGTCGCTCAACTCACAACAGGGTTGCTATGGCCATCTGTCCCTGGATACTGTTCATCCCTCTGCAAGCTATGGTCATTCTTGGCACACTGACCCCGGGGGCCCAGGCCAGGCATTCCTTCCCAGCAACCTCGGCAGCCATACCCAGGTGTTCATGGGGGAGACCAAGTTGGGCTGAGCCCCAAGGACAGGCCCTGCTGCCCTGGACAGCAGTGCCAAAAGGAGCCTCAGCCCCTCTCAGGGCCCTCCCGCCTCCCAGGCAGCCAGTTGCCCTCTGGGTACTAAGCGTTGTCAAGGGAGGCTGCTCACTAAATACTGGCTAAACCTCGGGGTGAGCTGCAGTAATCTGCCTGCAAACACCCAGCAGCCTGTGACCGATATGTTTCACAGCCCCTGAGCCTTGGGCATTCCAGACCCGCCCCTAATACTGGTGGCTTCTGTTTGTGTCTCGGGCCAGTGGGTCCTACTTTTAATTGCAACCCCGGGACCTGGACTACTGGATGTTTTGTACTGTATGTAATTGGATGGGGGTCACTGAGCACCCTTAGATATAGCAGTCTACTAATCTGGAAATAATTTGAATCAAGGTTGACGTTACCATGAACGCTGTAAATGTGAACTTGATAGAAGCTGTGACTGAGATGCCTTCAGCAGGTTAAGAGTTGTGACTTACTTGCTTTGCCCACTGACAATTTTATTGATTTTGTAGGAAGAAGGTGTTTTATGTATTTACTGGGAACTGGAGGTCGGGAGGGAGTGCTGAGCCTGGGGAATGTCAAGGTCCAAAGTGGGACATGGCCTGGATAGGTGACTGACCGTGGGGCGGTTTTGGTGGGGCCCACACCCCGGGAGCACGCAGAAGGGCCAGCCCCATCAGACCAAGGCCAAGACCATGAAAGGTGGGGGTGCAGCCTCAGGGTCAGCTATGGTCATTGCTGTTACAACAGAGAGCTCTCGAATGGCAGTGCCCAAACTTGAACCCAAGTCCAAATCACTCCCTGCCCTTTATATAGACCCGTGTTGCCTACCCTCTTGAAGCACCCACTTCCGGCTTATGTGATCCTGAGCAAGTTACCTAACTGTTCAAATTCTGTTTTCCCAACTTTAAATTGATAACAACCCCAGGGTTCTCAGGCAAATTACTGATGTCTAATTTAATTCCTTTATTGTCAGAGTATGTGACTTGAATCTTTTCAGATTTATTCAGCCTTGTTTTATGGCCCCGAATATGGTCTATCTTAGTGAATGTTCCATTTTAACCTAAAAAAGGAATGTATACCGTATGTTCTATAAATATTCAAGTTGATCTGTGGTGTTTTTCAAGTCTTCTATAGCCTTACTTATTTTTTACCTATTCGTTTCATCAAGTATCGAGAGAGGGTGATTGAAATCTTTGACTAGAATTGTAGATTTGTCGTATCTACTTGCAGTTCTATCCGCTTTTGCTTTGTGTATTTTGAATCTGTTATTAGGTACATAAATGTTTGAGTGTTGTGACCTTTTGATGAACTGACCCCTTTAGCATTATGAAATGACCTTTTATTCCTGATATTATTTGCTCAGCAGTCCCTTTGTCTGATATTAATATAATGACTAGTTTTCTTTTGACTAGTATCTGCACAGTATGCATTTTTCCAAGCTTTAACTTTTAACCTACATGTGTCTTCATATTTGAAGTGTGTCTCCTAAAGGTAGCATATAGGTGGGTCTTATTTTTTATCCACTCTGACAAATTCTGCCTTTTAATGGTGTATTTTGGTCACTTGCATCGAATGTGATCTGTGATACATTAGGTTTAATCTTTATTCCTTTTTTCATTTTTTTCTGCTGCTTTTAGATTAGGTGAATGTTTTTATGACTCCTTTTTATTTCTTTTCTTGGCTTATTAGCTGTGACTCTTTGTCGTTTTACTTTTGTGGTGGTTTTAGGGTTTATAGTATAAATCTTTAATCCATCACAGCTTGCCTTCAAGTGATAACTATACTTTTTTCATAAATGATAAAAGAACTTGACAATGATGTTCTCCCACTTTACCCTCCTGGCCTTTTTGTTAGTGTTGTCATATGTTTACTTTTACATAAACCGTCTACCATATTATTTTGTTTTAACAGTCAAATTACCCTTTAAAGACATTTTATTAAATTGAAAAGATAACCTCACACATTTATCCACATGCTCACCATCTCCAGGGCTCTTCACCCGTGCGCAGACCCACATCTTACATCTGACAGCTTCTTCAGTCCACGTGTGCAGGTATGCTGGTGATGAGTCCTTTCAGCGTTTTTATCTGAGCCTCTCTTTCACTTTGGGTTTTGAAAGAGATTTTTGGTGGGTATAGAATGCTAGGTTGACAGGTTTATCAGTACTTTAAGGATACTGCTTCATTGTCATCTCACTGAGAACCAGACTTTCCCCTGGGTCAGGTAGGATGTGCACCATTGGAGGTGCAGTAGATGCCAGCTCTTAGGGACCCATTGCCACCGATGGTCCTGACGGCACATTGTCCACTTTCCTTCAGTGTTTCAGTTGTCCCAGACCCGTGTGTACTATTGTTTATCCCCACATTTATAACTCATTTCTCTTTGTTCCATTTCCAGTTGCCTTAGTAGGAGGTGGGAAGCAGCTGTGGGGAGTCTCGTGCTCACAAGGTGGGCACCATGAGGACACCCCAGCACATCTGCTGTGGCCTCATGGGGAGAAGCCTTCAGCCCCAACATCAGGGCCCTGCCCCTGGGGGAGACAGCTACCAGCTGCATATAAAAACACATAGCAGGTCTTACCTTTTTATCCTAAGACCTTCACTTGATAGGTATACAGTATGTCCCCTTCCCCTCCCATCAGTGAGCTACCAACACATCCCCAGGACACACATCAACACCTACAGTGTACGAGGGAGGCACCCCACTCTGAAAACCAGACTGAGAACTCAGACTTCAGGGGGCGTTCCATGGACACCTCATCTCCGGCCCTGCGAAGGACAAGGGTCCTGGATCAGTAGGGAGCGAGTATAACCCACGGATTTTCTGTTAAAATGGAACATGTGGAGCTTGAGGGTTTAAGAACTCATTCTTCAGACAAGAATCACATGTGTTCCCTTTCTCATTAAAACCCGAAACACATAATTTATAGTCCCTAAAATGGGAAACTAGCTGAAAAAACCATTTCTGTTCTTCTTAGACTTCTCACTGAGGGACGGGAGGGTGGGTGTTAGAGGAGAGGACTTGTCCCCCAACAGGAAGTGACGTAATTCTCCCCAAAGGTTCGTTACCTTCTAAATCCCTGCACACTTTTCATCACTCTTTATATTTTCCTCATGTTTTCTTATTTAAAATTGTCTCTTTTTAGGGGAACCAATTGTAAAATGTCACAGGGATCCAGGCTGGCCAGTCCACGGCACCCGGGCTGGTCTGTGCTCTGGACACGTGGCCATGTAGGTGAGCATGGCCCAGCAGTCGGCACAGGCAGCACCGGGCACTCCTCCCCATGCTTTATGGGGTGCGATGCTCCAGTCACCACTTCCATGGTTTACAACCAGATTTTATGACATGGTGTTTTTTTCCAGCTCAATGCAAACAGAAATAAAACTGTCCTGGGCTTGCGGAAGAAGGGAGGCCTTGGGACCCTCCCGGCAGTGCGGCCCAGACCAGCAGGGCTCAGGGTCGGCACACAGAGCAGGCCCCACCCGCACACTCCCGCCTCCGGCAGGTCGTAAATCCACATAAGGAGCCCGACTGTGATGCTCCCCAGGGAGCGAGGCCCCTAGAAAATAGAGCCTTCCTTTCAAGGAATTTCATGTTGTAGGGGACGGCTAATGTCACAGTCACCATATTTGTTCTCATTTACATGATGCAGCAAAGCCCCACGTGGGCTGAGGGTGCAGGGCCTGCCTTGGGGCGCCCACCTGCAGATTTGGCAGCACATCTCCCCAGGAGTGGGGAGTGGCTGGCCTTCCAGCTCCCCCACTGCACCCATGCAGCCTCCTGCGCCATCTGGTCGGTTCTTCCATTGAGAGTGTCCTCCCCTTCACAGCACCTCACCTGTGGGAGCTAATGAACGTCAGGCAAATCTGAGGAAACGTGAACTCGCAGCAGCCGTCCCAGCCCATTAAATGTGGGTCATGTCCTTCCCCTGTTCAAACCTGGTGTGTCCCTAACCCAGCGTCTAAGGCCACAGGCTGGGCTCCCGCTGACTAGGCACCTACTCGGAGGCCATGTCGGCCGCACTTCGGCTAGGGAGTCCGTCGCCCATTATCCCGCAGCCCCCTGTCCCCGGCCCTGCCCCATCCTGAGAAGCTGCGTCTTATGAGAGTTTCTCTGTGGACGCAGAATGACTCACACAGCCTGGGAAACATCCCCTGTCCCCACGATGTGATTCCTAGAAGTGTGCGCCAACCACAGAAACATGCATTTATGTTCAGGAAACAAAAAATGGTGAAGCCCCAACCGGGGATGCCCTGCCCCAGGTGCCCTGCTCCTGAGCGACAGGATGGGCCACTGGAAAGTAAGAAGCGCTGCCTAGAGGTGGCCGAGGCGGTCGTGAGAACATGCGGCCTGTGTCAGGTTCCTGGTCATGGGCTCTGCTCAGTGATTTATTCTTTTTGGACCCAGACTGTTTGTTGGAAACACTTAGGGGATGTCCTTAAGCCTGCTCTCTGCTGCCTGCGTCCTGCCTCTCGGCCTCTGTCCCCTCTGTAGACAGCACGCGGAGGCCTCTGCCTCCCAGCATTACTCAGTAAAGGGCCTGGCCTCCCTCCTTGGCTCCAAGCAAATAAGCAAACTCTGTTTATTTTTCTTATTTTATATGCGCTGTACAAGTAGCAGGGGCTGCCCGTCAGGGAGGTGCACGAGGAACTTCCACACAGGCTCCTTGGAAGCCCTCACAGGACACAGAGGCCCCACGCCTCCTGGGGAAGGGATAGCGCTCCAGGACACTCAGATGTGACCCACTGGCGCAGTGACCCCGAGGGATGGCTCCGCGCCCGGAGGTCATGTTAAAACACGTTCTCTCCCCAGGCTGTTGTCTTATTCCCCCCGCAGACACCTCTCTCTCTCCTCTTTGTCCTCACATCAGCATCCTGTCACCAGCTGGGAGCCTAGAGCGAGGGGGCTCCGACACAGAGCCACCCCACATGGCTTTACAGAAAGGGCCCCACAGAAGAGAGCTTTCCATACAACTGGTGCAAAGTCCTTTGTGCTCATCAGTCCACCTCAGTCACCCTGCTCTGAAAGGCTAGGGACACAGGGCCATCCTGTCCAGGGGACCCCGGGGGCAGTCAGCGCCAGGTGACAGTGAACAGGGAGGCCGTGTCCAGGGGCTGTGCAGCGCACTGCGCTAGCAGGTGCCAAGGGAGCCCTGCCCACATGCCTGCCACCTCTGGGAAAGGGGCTCTGACATCCAGTTCACATCTTGGTGCTGGCGCTGGAGGGCTAGGGGACACAGCATAGCAGAACCCTCAGGAGAGACAAAATAAGGCCCAATGGCAGCGCGGGCAGGTAGGCCCTGCACACTTCCAGCCCACCACTTCTGGGCCCAGGACCAAGCAGGACCTTGCCCAGGCCCCAGCCTGCCCATGGCTGTCCCTGCAGGCATCTCCAGGACTGGGGAGGGAGGGGAGACAAACGGAACTGTTGGGAGCATGTTTTGCTCAAAGTCTGCATTTCCCCGCTGGCTGGCAGCTGGGGCCACTCTCAGCCCCAGGCCCCCATCTCTGTGTAGTGTGACCCCCACACCCCGCCTCTAAGCCAGCGAAGCTCCTTGCCTTCGTGTGGGTGATGCCTGTCCTCAGGCCAGTCTTGGACTAGATTTATAAAATTCAGTCTCTCTAGCCGAGGAATATGGTGCCCTTTTCAACACAGCGCCTAGGCGGCGAGAAGACAAGGTCCTCGGACCCTCCCCTATACTGCTTAAGACCTGGGCCAGCCATGGTCCCACAGGTGGAACTCAGGGAATCCACTCCACCCAGTAAGTGGATTAGGGCCAGCTCAGCCTTGAGCGGTGACAACACTAACGTGGCCGTGGATGCATTGTCACACCATCCCGCCTGCTGTAACGACGCACGCCTTCGCTTACAGAGTGTGTTAACGACAGGAGCCCACGGGGCAGCCGGGGGCAGGGGACTTCCACTTCAGCCGCCCCTGACTGGGGATAGGGTGCAGCCATCTTGTCAAAACTCATTTTCCCTGGCTGGCTGGGACTGTTGGTAAAAGCAAGGCCTTCAGCCCTGAGAAGTGTGCAGGGCCAGCTGTCCCTCTGCCAGAAACAGGGCTGAGCGGCGTGCTGCCCTTACCTGCGGCACCACCAAGAGTTGGCCTGAGGCCAGGCCACTTTCTGAAATTGGACTCTAAAATGTAACCGAGGGGCTCGTCCTGACTTGGGGGAAACAAGGCGTGGTTGTCCTGTCACCATTTGCCCGTTTGGGCATTCTTCCAGGCACTACTAGCAGAGAACAAGCCCGTGTAACAGGCTCCTCTCTCATGACGGCTCCTGCGGGGGGGCCTGCCCGCAGCCTGCACGCCGGGCAGACTCATTTTGTGGTCACGCTGGCCCCGTCGACATAGCTCCGGCCCAGACGCTGGGCGCCTGGTACACATTCCTGTCCAGGGCCACGGACACCTCGGGGTGTGGGCTGACACACGCACACTCGTGTGTACAGCACTTGTGTATGTACATACACACCATATTCAGAAAAAACTTTGCTGTTTTTAAAAAAGCTGAAACATTTGGAACTGATTTTGATACCCTTTTTTTGTTGTTGAATGAAATGGCTGCTAACCACCAGAATATCTGCAACTTTAGGACGGTGAGGGTTTCACTCTGCTTAGGCATTACCTGGTGTGTGACAAATCCGACACGGGCCTATGAGCAGGAAGACCCCTGATGGTCTTGCTTGGCCCCTACCCCTGTGTCTTTTCTCCCACAGCCCTGTACCCCCTTCCTTAGAGGAGCCTGCTTCTCCATCTGACACTCCCTCCACGTTCTCAAGTGGGAACAGGGTTAATTGCTGTGAGTCCCTCGGGCAAAGATAAGGCAAGGCCTACTGTGTGCTCCCCAGAGCTGTAGAAACCCACTTAGAACACAGGTAAATGAAGAGATTGTTGAGCTACATTGGCACAGATGCAGGAGCAGGTAAGACGTAGTCACTCGTCTGGTTCCCAACTCTGCCCACTGAGTGGCCCAAAGACAGTGATACCCAGGCCAGGTTGGGTCCAGCCTCAATCAGAGGGACCTAGCTCCTAGGAGAAATGATTGCACTCAGGGCTGGGCAGGAAGGGGTTCAGATGACCCCCGGAGAATCTTTAGAGCCAGAAAGTAGGAAAATGCTCAGAAAATGGTATAGACCATCAAAACACATGATAGTGAAGGATTATACCCCATTGAATAAAATAGCCCATGTGTCTACACCAGCACCAGGAAATACACGGAGAAGCAGAACAGCCTCTCCTTACAGTGGAATGCCATGCAAAGGAATGGTGGACACAGAAGTCACCATTCAGATGCCATCAGAACCTCTGACTCCGGCAAGAATCATCAATGGGTGCAGAAACTGGGACATTGGGATGTAACAGGTTCTTTCCATAGTCTCGAACTGAGGGGAAAACAGTAGCTTTGCAGAGGAGGACTCTGGCCAACACCCCTTAACCAAGAGTTCCAGGTAGAAACTGCCCATGCTAAGACACATCACCACCCTGGGCTCACGGGAAGGTCACCTGTCACCACTGGGTCTTCCTGCCACAAGTGCGTGCCCCAGTCTGCCATGAGGAACATCAGCCACACCCACACGAGGGACATCCTGCAAAAGAGCATGTACTCTAAAATGTCAATGTCCTAACAAACACTCAGGTCAGGGGACTAGAGAGACATGGGAGCTGAAGGCAATGTGGGATCCAGGATTTCCTTTTATTTAAAAGACATTATCCAGACAGCTGGAGGAATCTGAGTAAGGCCCACAGGTGACAGACAGGGGAGCATCCTATGATCGCTGCCATGCTACGTGAGAGAACACCCTTCTTTTGGGAAATTCGCACTGAAGTGCTTAGGTGGCGGGCATGTTTCAGCTGACTCTCAAACGGTGCAGTGGCAGAAAAGGAGGAAGGGGTGGTAAAATGGAAACATTTGGGACATTCAGGGTTGGTTTTGTTTTTTTTAAACTATTGTAACTTTTCTCTAAGTCGGAAATCACGGGTCGGCTTTAGCTCAAGCGGTTACTTCGTCATGGCAGACTACTAATCCCTGCCATAAGTCGGAAATCGTGTCCAAATGGAAAGTTAGCAGGAAGACAGGCCGCATAGTTCCACCCTGGCCCCCTGGTAACCTGTCCTCCCAGATGGGACGGCAGCCCTTCCCTAGCACCCGCCCTGCCTCTGAGCTGTGGGGTAGACGGCCGGGGAGCTGCTGTTTTCGTGACTTCCTACCACTGCCCCTCATCCATTCCTACCACCGTGAATGTCAGGTGGGAGGTCCACACTCAGGGCACCCCGGCTAGCACGCCTTAACCAGTTTCTCCGCATATACAGCAGTCACTTCGCCATGCCCATCGCACGACAGGCGTCCAGCAGGACAGGTACTTCCTTGTGTCCATAGCAAGTCTGAGAGTAACCAGGCCCGGGGCAGAGGGAAGAGCAGGCTGCAGCCATGCCTGATGCTGGTCGGGGTGGGGGGAGGCGGGTCAGGGCCTGAGGGGCCATGTAGCTGAGGTGGGGGGTGCTGTGTGGCCAGAGAGCAGGTCTGGAGGGCCGGGGTCAGCACTCCAGTGGCAGCCGCAGGAGGTACTTTCTTCCTTTGGGACCTAAGCTTGTGTGACAAAGAAAAGTCCATTGAAATTATATCAGGAACATCTTTAAGTTTCAAAATCAGAGCCAGGCTGGCACTACTACCCACTTGTCTTTTGGGCTCAGCCTTTCCCTAACATTAGCCATCATTGCCCACATGGCACCTCTGTGTCCGCAGGGGGCGTATGTGTGTGCATGGAGAACATAAGTCCCAAGAGGGAGAAGGGTGCCTGCATGTGCTTGGCAGCATGAGGAGGCTCGAGGCCCAGGCCCAGGGAAGGGAGGGGAAGTGGGCATAGTGTACCCCGACGCCCTTCACGAATCACAGCACGATCCGAAGATGGGGAAGCGAACCAGTTCACATTAGAAGAAATGTAGTGGGTCCACCCAGGTCTGGGGCCACCGATGCCCCGTGTCCTGTCAGTGTGGAAGGGCTCCTGTGCACAGCGAGACCCGTGTCCTTCACTGACGGCTGGGTGTCACACGGGGCCTCTCTGACGGGGCAGTAAAGCCCAGTTCTAGGCACGTCCAGACCCTCGTGAGTGGGCATGTACACGGCCCCACACAGCGTCTTCAGTCAGCTCCTCTGAATGTGGATGGCCATGTGACCTTCCATATGGCCTGTTCCCAGCCTCAGCTACAGATGAGGGGCTGGCAGAGGACAGGGCCTTGTGGTCGGAGGTGCGGGGCCTGTCAGGTGGGTTCTGGGACAGCCAGCACCACGGCTGAGTCAACACACGGGCCTCCTGGGACACACTGCGCCTGCCCGCCCAAAACACATGTGTTCCCAGGAACACACACCCAGAGCCAGGACCCCGTTCCCCTAGCCTTCATCATCATCTGAGCAGAAAGCAAGCACATGTGAGCTTCAGCCAGAGGCAGGTTCCCACGCTCCCTCCTCCCTCCCCCAGTGACCTGTCCTCCTGGGGCTCTCCAGTGCCCAGTGCTGCTCGGGGATCTGTCCACAGGTTCTCCCCGCAGCATCTGAGCTCCCATGTAGCCAGGGCCTTCAGGGCCCCTGAAGGGGTCGGTGTCAGAATTACAGGTGACCCTGACATGCACTCTGAGAAGGCCTAGACATGTGGCCCCATCGTCCTTGTCCCCACAACTCATATCTTGGCAGCGTGTGAGCTGCCGGAGGAAGGGCCATGGCAGCGGCCTCCCCCATGCATTTCCCAGCCAGGCTAGTCCCAGACACTACCTTCCCTCAAAAGCCCCCCACCCTCTGAAACTGGCCGGTGGACGCCACACGGGCAGTCAGGTGGGCAGGCTGGGGTCCCCCTGTGGGTTGGGGCTCGGTTCTCAGCTCACAGCGTCCTCCTGTCCCACAGACACAGCCGGTGCCCAACCCCGTGGCCTACTTCCTGCACCGCTCTCCATGGTGGGTCCATCGCTTCGAGACACTCAGCAACCACTTCCTGGAGCTGGTGGTACCCTTCTTCATCTTCCTCGGACGGCGGATGTGCATCCTCCATGGCGCCCTGCAGATCCTGTTCCAGGTTAGTCACCACCAACACCCATGAATGTGAACATCACTTGTCAGTTCCCAAGAAAAACACTGTTGGGATTTTAAATGTCTGTGTCCTGCTTATTGTTTTCATCACGTATAAACTCTGCATGCTGTCATGGCGGTGCCCATGTGACTTCAGGAGTCGTGCTCCTGTCTTTTTTCCTTGTTGTCCAGGGTCCGCATGTGGTGCCAGGTCACAGGTGCAATGGGCAGCAGGTATGGGGCCTCCCCTGATTCCAGAGGACATGCTCCCTGGCCTAGTGGGATGTGACTGTAGATTGGTGGGTTTGTTTTCGTGGCCACCTTTATCAAGTTCTCTTCTATTTCTAGTTTACTAGGAAGTTCTGTTTTGTAATTTTTGTTTTGGGTATTTTTATTCATGAATGAATGTTGGATTTTAACAAATTGTTTTTTCTCTACCAGGTGTGTGAGGAGGTCGCTTTTTTTCCCTTTGACCTGTTAATGTGGTAAATTGCATTAATACTGCTAATGTTGAACCAGTTTTACATTCCTAAGACAAACTCAATTTGGTCATGCTGTGTATATCGGATATGATTTGCTAATATTTTGTTTTGGATTTTGCGTGGTTGTCAGTGAATAAGATTCGTCTACAATTTTCCATCCTGCACTGGCCTTGCCTGGTTCTGCTCATGGAACTCATCAAGGGCGGGCTCCCTTCTCTGAATGAGTTCATGAGGACAGAGACAGTGCTCCTGCGTGAGCCACCTGGCCTTGCGGGGTCTCCGTGACCACTGATGAACACCTTTTGTGGCTGTTGGACTTGCAGGGTTTCCATTTCTTCTAGAGGCAGTTTTGGTGGCAAACATTTTCTTGGGAATTTGTCCATTTCATCTTTTTTCAAATTTATTGGCCACGAAAAAAAAAAGTCATAATGTTCTCTTATGTTTCTCTTATGTCTCTTATTTGTCACCTTCTCTTTTCGACCTGTGTCTTTTCCTCCAGTGTGGCTCTTGTAACAGCACAGAGCAGGATTCTTTTCAAACTGAGGCTGACACTCATTCTTCTTTACATAATAAGTCCATATATCTCAAATGACGTCTTTGGGTTTATTTACACATCTTTGTTTCTTTTTTGTCCCTTTTCTTTTGAGTTCTTTCTCATTCTTTTACTTTCCTCTGCTTCTTTCAAGTGAGTACATGCTTAGTTAACTGACTGAAAATCTAAATTTGACCTCCATCTTTGCTGCCATGATGGGCCTCAGGCCTAAGAATGCTATAACTGTCTCTGTCCCTACTCACTCACCAGCTTTCACTGCCTTAGTATTTTAGTCCTATTTTGTTTTGCTTTTTAATTCATAGACTGCTAGAAGTTTCAGATTTACAGAAAACTGAGCAGAGTCTAGAGGGTTCCTTTATCTGCCTCACCCCAAAGCCTTTCACACTGGCCACACAGTGCTTCCCCATCATGAACATCTTGTAGTATATTTGTTATAACTGGGGAGCCAACATTGATACTTTATTAATAACTAAAGTCCATAGTTTACACTGCTGTTTACTCTGAGTGTTGACCTTTTTATGGGTTTGGACAAAGTACAGTGCATCCACCATCATAGTATCACACAGAGAGCACCGTCACTGGCCTAAAAATCTTCTGTGCTGTCCAGATTCATTTTTCCCTCTCCCCGCCAACCCCGGGCCAACACTGGTCTATTTACCGTCTCCACAGTTTTGCCTTTTGCAGAATGTCATGTAGTTGGAAGCATCCAGGATGGAAGCTTTCAGGCTGGCTTCTTTACTTAGTAATATGCATTTGAGGTTCCTCATGTCTTTTTGTGACTCAAGAGCTCATTTCTTTTCCTTGCTGAATGATATTCCATTGTCTAGATGTACCACAGGTTATCCATAAACTGTCTGGAGTTGGCTGGAGGACAGAGCCCTGGCTGGCCTGTGACCCTTACCAGCAGCCAGGGGCACTCCTACACTGGATGTGCCAATTACTTTGGGGAGCAGCCTGTGTTAGGTGCACCCCATGGGTTTACGAATTGCCCTGACAGGCTGCGTTTCTATCTCTGCGCACACAACCTCAAAAGGCATCTCTTCCTGTTTGTTTCCATTCATTCCCTCAGGAGAGGGTTGAGGATGTGAGCATCTTACCTCCTCCCACACTCAGCTTACACAGCTGTTCCAGAGGGTTCTGCAAGGCCATGGGTCCACTGTCTGCTTGGAGAAGTGCACGTGAGAAGTGACAAGAGAGTCACACCACCCCTGCCTCAGAGCTCTGCCCTACCATCAAGCCGCAAGCCTGAGGGAGAGACCCTGGAGGGGGCAGCTGTTGGCTTCCACTGTGGGGCTGGGAGAACATCCTGGCCTAGCGCAGATGGCCGTTCGCCAGGCGAAGGGCTCCTGGTTGGTGCAGAGACACTTCTTGGATCCTAGGCCAGATTCTCCTCCACCTCCCACCATAATCTGCTCTTTCTAATCTCTGTGACATTGCCAGAGTCCTGGGGACATCTAACAGTGGATCCATCCCCACAGCTTTGGGCACGGAGAGCTGCTCCACCCACAGGCCCTGAGTGCCTCGCCCAGACTGGGGTCACAGGATACCTGCCCTGGGGCTCCTGGCTGCAGAAAGTCTCCTTTGAGCATGCATGTGTCCTCTTTGAGGCAGTGCAAGCTAAGAGCCCAGCAGGGGGTTCCAAAAACCCATCTCTCCCTCCACGGGGTCATGTTGCATCATCCTAGAATATCTGCTGCCGTGTCTCCTGTGCCTGAGATTCCAGATCTCACCACTC
Organism: Pteropus medius; assembly: GCF_902729225.1. Classification (NCBI taxonomy): domain Eukaryota; kingdom Metazoa; phylum Chordata; class Mammalia; order Chiroptera; family Pteropodidae; genus Pteropus; species Pteropus medius. The sequence goes on along the minus strand of NW_024349798.1, from coordinate 3,190,753 downwards.
ATCTTCCTGCTTGTCCGGCTCTGGTCACCCCAGTGCATCTCACAGGGACCAGCACCTCAGTCAGGTCTCCTGCAGGCCGCATGGTGCACCGCAGGCACAGTTGAGGCTCCGCTGGACGGTGTATACACAGATGGACAGTACGATCGCTTCCTTTCCCTCAAACGAGACACTGCAGCAATGCTAAGATCAGACCCCGTCAGCACACAGGGGCCATGCACGTGATGCCAGACTCCACTTTTCTTATTAAAAACATTGTCACCCAGATGGATGGGACAGAAAAAGTAGGGACACACAGCCAGTGTGTGCCTGACAAGCTCTGAGCACGGCTGCATGACATGCCCATGAGGCAACTTTCCTGAATTCTCAGGGCTTCTGCTGCTTTACTAGAAACAAGGTTTCATCCCAAAAACTCTACCCTGTTGAACCCTAGCTCTCTGGATCAGGGCCACCCAGCTGGGCTCACATTAGAATGACTTGGGGGAGGGGAGGGTCTTTGAAGAGTATGCTTGTTCCAGGGGCCTCTCCCAGACCCCCTAAGGCAGGAACCCCAAGAAGGCCAGAGATCATTTAGGGCCACAGGGCCAACTGGTGGCCTTTTGGAGTGCACTCCCGAGTCCTCACCCAGATAAAACTGTCAGGCCTCCAGAATCCTGTCACACCAGAATGTTCTGGATTATGGGCATGACCAGACATCAGGTAGGGCTAGCGCTCCTGCGGCTGTACAGAGAAATGACCCTAGGACCAGCTTCACATGGCTTCTGCACCCAAGTCTGAGCTGGAGCTGCAGGCCACCAGGCAGAGGGTGGAGGCTGGACTGACATGACTTCCTCAGGAAGCAGGACTGGTGGCACCGAGCATGGATTCAAAGCCACTATACACCAAGATAATGGTGCCGAATGGACAGCAATGCCACTTGGAACCTCAGGAAGAAGGCTTAACTCGGGAGGTGTCTCGGCCCAGGGTGTGCTGTGTCCTCGCGCATGTGGCCCAGGCTACGCTGTGTGTCCCCTCACATGGCCCAGGCTGTGCTGTGTCCTCACTCATATGGCCCAGGCTGCCCTGCGTGTCCTCGCTTGTGTGGTCTAGGCCATGTCTACCACAGCATCAGGCAGAGCTAAGCTGGAAGTGCAAGGGCTGTAGGGATACGGCGGGCCTCTCTCTTGTGCCATATGGGGTGGGGACTGCTGTTTCTGCTAATTCTGTCTTTCAAAGGCTGAAGAAGACCCACTGCAGGTCCCAGCTTTGCCTGTGCTGAGCAGCTGGACCCTCTTCCCTGAGGGGGTCTGTAGCTCACCTAGAATCCTGGTCAGGTCTGCATGCATGGCCACCACCAAACTCCCTTATTCACCATAAGTGAGTGAGATTATGGACCAACAGGGGTGGCCTGGGCCATCCGTCCTCCCAGGAAGGCTCAGGTTACAGCCAACAAGACAATAGTCCCAAATCGAAGCTAGGTAGGCCCCCCGGAGCCTCTGCAGCATCACCACCTGTGGGAGCCGTGGTGCCGGGGGCTGAGCATTCTTGCTGGCCTTCATGTGTCTGGAGTCGCCAGCAGACTCCAAGAGGTGCCAAGAGTCCCCCGATGGCAATTTTTCTTATTTTAAGTGGAAAATAACTGATTTGTAAAATAAAAATGGAAGAAGAGAACCCATCATATGCCCACCCCGCCCCCCGATAATCCCATAGGCATTTTCTTGCCACAGCAGTGTGCCTGCCCAGCTGCGACCACAGCTTCCACAGCGCTGTGTAGATGTTTTTACTTGCCATTACCATCTTTGCAACCATTGTTTTCAGCAACCACAACCATCACACCCAATTTTTTAAATAGTCAATTATCTTTTAAATATTAAGATTTTTTTAGATATTTAATATTCATCCACATATTCGCCATTTCTGACACTCTGCTTTCTTCTGTACAAACCTAAGAATCCACAGGAAGCGTGTTCTTTCTGCTGGACGAATGTTCCATTTGTTTTTTAATGTGTCTTAGTGGAGGCTGCTGAATGTCTTTACTTCAACGGAGGTTTTCGAAGGTTTTTTCCCAGCTGCAATGCTGCAGCTTGATGGCGTTTTCTTTCAACGAAGATGCATCTATCGTTTCTGCCCATCCTGGTTCGTTATGCGACTTCCCATCTGGCTGCTTCTAATATTTCGTCTTTTTCACTGGCTTTCAGCAGTGTGAGTTGGTATGCCATGATGTGGACTTGAGTTTATCCCGCTTGTCATTTCTTAGACTTCTTTGATGTATGCATTTATGGTCTCCATCAAATGAGGAGGGTTTTGGGACATGATTTCTTCATATTGTTTCTGTCAACCTTCCCTTTCTGGGACATAAATCGCATGTGTTTTAGACCAGAGCACATTGTCCCCCGGGTCCCTCAGGGGCCACTCACGTTCTGCTCAGCTCTGGTGCTCTCTGTGCTTCAGTTGAGAAAGTTCTCAGCCTCTGACTTTTCTTACGCTGTGTCAGTTTTTGTCCAAAGCCTTCCAGTAAGTTCTTTATTTCATAGATTACCTTTTAGATGCTCAGATTACCACTTGATTCTTCTTTATTGTTTTCATATTTCTCTTAATTATGACCACGTTTTCTTTTAAACCCTTTAATTTATTGACAGTAGCTGTTTTAAAATTCTTATCTACTCTCTGTAGATCATCTCAGCCTTTGTCTGAGCCTACTGTTCTCTCCTAGCTCTAGCTTGCATGCTGCTACTAACCTGCCTGTGTGTTAACTGTTGATTAGATGCTGGCTCTTGTGTTGTAGTGCTGAATCCTCTCCTGACAAGCAGGTGATTTACTTGTGAGTCAGTTTCATCATCTTGACATTTGTCTTCACATCCCCTGGGCGGGTCTAAAACAGCCTTCGCTGTGGCTCATGCAGCCTTGCTTATAGGATGCATTGCTGGGGTTTCTGCTGCATGCCTGGCTTCCCATAAGGTCTCTCCACATGAGTTCATCAGAATTCAAGCCTCCCAAACCTGCATGAGCTGCGCTGACTACCTGGACTCCTGGTCATCCTCTCTCCCTGGCCTCATGGAGGCTTCTGCGTGCCTGTGAGCACAGTGATTGGCAGACTCGCAGGGACCAAGGCAGAGTCCTGCAGCTCCTGTGTGCGTCCTTCTGTGTGGAGTCAGCCCCTCAACCTGCCTAACTTCAGGCTCTGCCCTCCTGGGACTCCCTCCCTGCGTAGGTCTGCTAAACACCTCCACGCAGAGTGCCAAGGTTGTCACAACTCTGTTTGTTGCTCTCCTCTCTGAGTCAAGAGTCCTGCAGTGCCTGTAGCCACATGTCATACAACAGTTGTTTCATCTGTTTTGTTCAAAATCCAGTTGTTTGTGTTGGCAGTGGAGTTTCCAGCACCACTTCCTCCCTCTTATCCTGAGGCAGAAGTCACTGGTGGAGTCTTAACCTTGAAAACCATCATCCCTGGAATGTGAAGTCAGAGCTAGGAGGCAGGATAGGATGGCGTGGGCTTGGGCCTTGCTTCTGCGGGTAAAGGAGAGCGGAGGTGATATGCACGGCTGCCACTCCCGTGTACAATCCTGTGACACCCTGAGTCCTCCTCTCACCAGCTCTGCTCCTCACAGTGGAAGGAAGTGAATATCTGGGAGTACGATCCCAAGTGTTTTCAGGGAAGCAGGCAGGATGGAGGTACTGGCGAGGGTGCCAGGGTAGACACGTCCTCAGTGATGGGTGTTTAAAGAATGGAACATGGGGCGGACACCAAGCTACGTTGTTCAAGTCAGTTCTCAGTCAGGAGCCAGACTCAGCGACTGTGTCCTGATTATCCTTTTAAACATTCCCACTGCCGCCAAGAAATCCTGTGACCACACAGATGCCCAGCCTGACTTTGTTCACAGGAGTTGAGTGGGCGATCGTGTGTGAAAAGCCTTTCCTGGCCCTCACCAAGAACCCACATCTGCACGGACTCAGAACAGGATGAGGGTCCTCTCAGAGCTTGGCAAACACTGCCACCCACACGTTGAATTCCAGTTTTTAGACGATGGGCTCGTCACTTCTTGGACCACCTTGCCCTCGCTTTTTTTTTTCTCATTTTTTACATTTTCAGTCTAAATGCTTATACTGTTTTTACTTCTCATTCATCCTTGGAAATGAGAAACCACCAGGATACACGTGGGCTGCATCTCGCTCCTACAATCTGTCCTGGACCCTTCCCTCTGAGGCCCAGGGCTGCTTTCGCTTCATCAGTTTCAGTTCTTTTTGTATCATTCTTTTCCTGGAGAGTTGATCATGAAGCCATTGACTTTACTGAATCTGTATCATTTCCCTCATCAGTTCTCCCTTTTCTGTACCACATTCAGGCAGGATTTCTCAAGTCGGTTTTCTAAACCACTAACTCAGATTTCAGCAGTCTGCATTCTGCTTTTCACTTGTTACAATTTTTCCTATTGTGTTCCTTGTTACATGAGGACGCAGATGAATAAATGTCCTTTACTGATCGGGATCCTTTCAAATTAGCCCAGGTTTCTCTGGGTGCCTCTCCCTGCACCAGGCCTTCTAGGGTCTCAGAGGAGCCGCGAGTGGCCAGAAGGTGAGACTGTGCCTCGGTGCATGTGCAGATCGGACTGAACCTGGACAAGGCAGTCAAGCAGGCCTGTCACAGGTAGACTCTCTGGGCAAGTCGGCACCCCCAGTAAGCCACCAGGCTGCCTTGCTCAGTCTTGCAGGTACCAGTGGCTGTGTCGTCTAGTGGTACAAGAGTTGATGGAGTGAGTGTGTGACCCAGGCAGATCTCTCAGGGGTAGAGGTGGGTGCTGGCACTTCTCCCAGAGGCCAGCAGAGGATAGGGCCTCACAGAGCAAGAGGGCCCTTCAGGTGGAGAGTGGTAGGAGAGGGCAGCTGCCTGGTACCCATCGGCTACCTGCAGGACCCGGGTGTGGACCAGCCCTGAGGGGCAGGCGTGAGGTCAAGCAGGTTGTTCTCCATGTGTCCTGTGCCCCTTTCATCCTCTTGGCACACAAGGAGAGTGTCCTCGCTAGGCCAGAGGGGAGCTTCTGGAACCATGCCTCCCTGAGGTCTGTGGGGAATGTGCGCAGGAGCTGCTTGTCCCTCCATCCCACTCTTCTGCGTCTTCACTGGAGCCCTGAGGGACGGCGGCATTTCCAGTGGGAGGACGGCCATGTGCTTGGACCTCCGCAGCTTTGGCAGTCATCTCAGCTGTGAACTAGGCAGTGAAGGATCAGAGGTGGTCTGTTACCTCTAGGTCGCAGACAGCAGCCCCACAGAGGAGTGGCTCGTCCTTGTCCTGATCTCCACTACACGGCGGGCCTTAGCCACGTGGCAGAGCCACAGAGAGGGAGACTCCCGATGCAGTGTCCCAGCCATCCACTGAGCCATGCCAGATACAGTGTGAGGCATTTACCAACAGGTGCAGAGCCACCAGGCAACCAGAATGTGAATAGCCAAAATCCCAGGAAGGGGCATGGAGAGAGCAGCCGAGCTTCTGTGACACTGTCCCTGCAAGTTGCTGACACAGCTAGGAGACTGAGGAAATGAGTGGGCACGGAGGTCTGCAGAGACAAAAACTGGAGGTCAGACCACAGGAGGAGGGATAGTGAGAGGGATGCTGGCCCAGGGATGCTGTCGGGCTTGGCCCAGGCCAACCACAAAGGGGTGTGAAGGAGGCTGGAGCAGCCACAGGACCCTGGGCATCCGCCACTGAAGGGCCCGGCCCCATGGTGAAATAAGGGCTGAGGTGGGGGCCTCAGTGGGGGGCTCTGAGCCTCCCCGCCTGTCAGCACCATAGTTCTTGCAACAGCCACAGGATAGGCATTCATTCCGCAGGCCGTCAGGAGCCAGTGGCACTCAGCAGACTTCAGGAAGAAGCCCGTCTGCTCAGAGCAGTCACGTCAGCTCAGACCTGAGGCCTGGGCAGCCCGACAGTTGAGTGGAGCTGGTGGGAGAGACCACCGGCCCAGGGCGGGCGCAGGCTGGGCCGTTTTTTGGCACAAGGGTTTGTTAACATCATAGACAGAGAAGAATAAGAAATAATTATTTTTGGGCTCACAGCCAGGAAAACTAGTTTTCCAAATTAATCCAGGGAGAGCCGTGAATCCACAATCTCTCCTGTCACACATCATAAAACTCTGTCGTGATCCATAAAACTGACAAGACCCATCGAAAGCCTGGCTCCTCCCTCAGACCCTCGTTAGGCCAGGATCAAGAGCAGCTTTAATTAAAATTCAGAAACTGAAGGACTGTGGCATCAGCCAAGTTTTGCTCAGCCTCAGAGAAGAGGTGAGGCAACTCGAGGCTGGGCCACGCGGAGATGACGTGTCATGCCTGGTGTCCAAGAAGACGTGCCCTGGGTGGAGGTGGGGCGGCCCCTCATCCCTGTGTCTGTCATCTCACCTCCCTCCTCAATGCCTCATCAGCTGTCACACTCCCTCTCTCCACACTTTTCTGAAACAGCAGCACCAGACCAGGCCATCTGCTCTCCGGAACCTGTAAGATGACACCTGTCAAGTCACCTGGACAGGGAGAGGGCGGCTCTGCCCTTTAGCGACAATTGGCTTCTTACCATCTTTTCTTTCAGAAATGTGCCCATTTGGTTAGATATAGGTACATGTTGAACTTCATGAAATTCTCTTTTTATGCTTCTTGGTTTTTTGGCGATTTTACCATTTTCATTGTGCATTTTATTTGCTTGTTTCATCTTTTTCCCAAAGTCCCTCCTAAAGCACATCCATCTGGCTGTTCTTCTCACGTGGCACTTGCCTGTGTTCTGCCTCTCGGGCTCCTCTTGGTCTGTCTTTCCCTCAGTGCGTGTGGGTCGCTGACTGCGGCGCCTCCTCTGGCTCCAGGCGCTTTTCCTCGTTCCCGAGGCCCAGGTTTGAGGCAGCTCACCTCCCTGCAAACACTGTAACTGTGCCCACCACAGACCTGCCCACCCTCACCTTGAACCCTTGACTTCATTCCCCTCGCAGCCTGGTCATCCCCTGCTCCTGCTCCTCCACTAATCCTGGCAGGCATGGCCACCTCCCGCCCTTTCCGGGACTCGCACTGCGTCCTGGCCCCGCTCACCCTCACGCCTTCCTCTACCGGGCTGGGTCCTGGGCCTGAGAGGGAGCCGGCTGGCTTGATTCCACACTGAGTCTGCAAAAGAGAGGAGTTCTGAAACTCAACTCACCTCACATGTAGAAAACTAACTTGAATGAATCAAAGAACTGGACATCACAAACAGACCTACAAATCTCTTAGAGCAGGAGTCACCAACCCCCAGACCACAGACCGGTACCAGTCTGTGGCCTATTAGGAACCAGGCCACACAGCAGAAGGTGAGAGGCGCGTGAGAGAGCAAAGCTTCATCTACATTTGCAGCCGCTCCCCAGCGTCAGCATCACCGCCTCAGCTCCACTTCAGATCATCAGACATTAGATTTTCATAGGAGCACCAGTCCCTAGTACCAAAAGGGTTGGGGATGGCTGTCTTAGAAGATCTTTATAATGTTAGGTTAAGCAAAGATTTCTTAGAGGGGACACAAAAGCTCTAGCTGTAAAGTTTTTAAATATTGGTAACTTAGACTTCATGAAAATGTAAAACTTCACCTCTTCCAAAGATAACATAAACAAAACTGAAAAGGCAGGCCACCAGCTGGCAGAAAATAATTGCCATATATGTATATCTAACAAAGGACTTACAACCCAGGAATTAGCCAATTTTTTTTTGATGGGAAAAAAAGTTGAACAAATGCTTCCCAGAGAATGTGTGAAGTCCAGCAAGCACAGGAAAAGACCCTCAAGGTCGCTGCTGACAGGGAAGGACAGGTAAGATCAGCGAGCTTCTCAGTCCTGGACATAGGGCTGAGGCACCCAGACCACCACTTGGCAAACGGCTGTTCCTTTAAAAGTCAGTGTACCACTACCACATGACCCCAAACTAGTCAATTCCTGTGGGTATATATTCATGGAAACTTGACTCCTGGTAGCCAAGACCTGGGCACACCCAGTACTCACCAGGGGACAAGTAGATGCTCACATGTGTCCCTCCGCAGGGTGTGAGATGCCCTGAGGCCCAAGAGCGCAGGTCTCAGAATCTGGAGCTGAGCCAGGGGAGCTGACACCAAGTGTTGGAACAGGCGAAACAACAGGGCATAACAGAAGTCAGTTCAGAGGTTACAGAGTGGGGGATGGGGTTCACACAAACAGGCATCAAGGAACTTTCTGGGGGCAGAAGTTCTAGATTTTGTGGTGATTTACACAGGAGTAAATATGTCAAAAGCCATTGAACTATATATACGGTAAAAATGAGTGCATTTTATCATTGTATCAATAAAACTGACTTAAAAAGTAAGAATGAAGACTTCCCATATCCGTGTCACATCGATTCCTGTCTCCTGTTCCTGCCACGTCTCCAGCATCCTGTGTTTCCGCTGTGAGAATGTTCACTGTGGTCGTGTCACTCCTCCGTCACCCTCTGTTGTCACTGTCCATGTCCTGTGACCCTGAGGATGCCCATTGATCGCCCGTGAGCTCATTATTACAGGGGCATCAGCCTGGCCTGGGGGCATCCCTGGTGGGCTAGGGCCTCCTGCCACCAGAGTGGCAGATCTGCTCTTACGGGAGCCACCACCCTTGCAATCTGGGCTTTCCAGAGGTGAGGGGTTACACCCTAACACAGAGGCCCGAGGCCTCCCCACCTCCCAGCCAATCCCTGTCCTTTGGAGTCCTCCTCACTCAGGAAGCTCTGTGCTCAGCAGGCTCTGTTGGTCCCTGGGGGCTTGGCAACTGCAGGCCTCTGTCTAGGGTACATGGGCAGGGCGTAGACCAAGCAGCCTCCCTTCAAGTGAAGACTCCCCATTACCCACCACCCAACAACAGGGCATAATCAGGCCAAAGGTGTTATTTTTAAGTCACTAAAACAACTTACAAAATGTACAGTTGCGAGAAGGCGCTGTCCAGAAATTCTGGTTGGGACGTGGCTCCAGGACGCAGTCCTATGACAGGGTGGGTGTGTGGGAAATCCTCATGCTGTCAGCACCTCGTCCATTCATAAGTTTAGTTCCTACAGCCTAGAGTCTCAGTCCCTTTGCGGGTGATTCTGATTGGAAAGTGTCTGTAGATCACTGAGTTAGCACTGAGGCTGCAGAGGTGAGCCCAGCAGGTCCAGGGGACAAGGCAGCCTTGCCTCCCCGGTCACCATTTTCGGTGGGATTTTTTAGGCCTGTGAGTTTCTCACATGAGCTTCCTTAACCCTGCATCATCCAGGCCCACCCCAGACCCTGCAGCAGTAGCAGCTGGGCAGCTTGAGGCCTCTGAAGAAGGGCAGTGACCAGCCTCTCAGACAGCCGCCCCACAGACAGCCCTGGACTGGCCCTGTCCTCGTGGCTGCTGTGAAAGTTCAAGAAGATGGGCTCCATCTAAGCTGTGTCCAAGGGTGGGTCACAGGCTGCCAGGATCCTGCCACGCCCTCCCAGCAGATGCCCAGGCCCAGGAGCAGCCTCGTGCATGGTCACTCAGGCATAGAGGACAGGGCAGCAGATGGTGCACGCACCACAGCCTTCCCCAACCCTGATCAGGAGAGCAGCAAAGCCTCACCCACCTCTTGCTTGACCGGGGCACAGTCCTGGATATCCAGGGACCATGAGACTCCAGATGCTCCCACTTCTGGTGGCAGAGTCCCCTCCCTAGGGAAGGGCACATACTTCAAGGTTCAAGGGGCCCATTATTCCTGAAGCTACCCGGGGCCTGTATTGATTAACAATCACCATAACAACTGCCCCAAACCACAGCATCAAACAACACAAATTTGTTATCTCACAGTTCTGTAGGTCAGAAATCTGGGCGGCCTTGACTGTGGCCTCAAGTAGAGTCTCAGAGGCTAAAATCAAGGTGTTGGCAAGCTGGGCCCTCGCTGGAGGCCCTGTGGAGAATTCACCTCCAAGATCGTTCAAGGCATGGACATTTTGGTAGCAGGTCTGAGGGAGGCCGGGTGTGTGGCCTGTGAGGAGAAACAGGGCCTGGACCGTGGCCTCCTGCCACCCTGGTCCCTTGGGAATCAGCACAGGTACCCACATGTGCTTCTGGGAAGAAACTAGAAACCCTTGGCCTCAGAGCCTCCAGAAGTGGAATCCATGCATCGCTGCAGAGTTGCTGGGTCCTGGTGGAGCAGGTGAAACTTGGGCAGCTGGAGGGGATGGCCGGGCTGCCACCCACTAGAGCACCCCAAGTGCTGGGCAGAGTCTGCACAGGCAGCTGTCCTTGGTCTCTACTCAGCCTGGGTCTGAGGCGCTGCTCCATCCCTTAGGTGGTCCTTATCATCAGTGGGAATCTGAGCTTCCTGAACTGGCTGACCATCATACCCAGTGTTGCCTGCTTCGATGACGCCACCTTGGGGTTCTTATTTCCTTCTGGGCCTGGCAGCCTCAAGAACCAAGTCCTGAAAATGCAGAAAGAGAAAGCCCAAGGGGCCTGGCCCACACTGAGATACGGTGGGTAGACACCTACAGGCATGGACAGAAGGCCTTTACCCCAAGACCCAAGAAGGCTGACTCACAAGGTGCTGACCTATTTTTAGCAAGTGACAGCCAGACCCACCCCACAAGGGCAGCTGTTGTGACTCAGTTTCCACATCATCCTTGAAAGATGTTCTTGGGTCGGGGAGAAGGAAGCTGTGGAGAAAGGCCCCCTCCTAGGTCGGGAAGGTACCTCCCTCGGCTTCTGTGAGCCCAGAGGGGCCAGCCAGAGGCCAGGGTTTGAGGGGCTGGCTGAGGAGCTGGGGATGGCCTCAGCTCTTCTCTGTGGTCTGGGACCAGGCCTCGGGGGCAGAAGCTTACCCGCTGTCTCTCCCTCTCCAGGCCCAGGCTGCATGGTACGGCAGACAGTCAACCTGGCACTAGGAGTCCTGGTCGCCTGGCTCAGCATCCCCGTGGTCCTCAACTTGCTGAGCCCCAAGCAGGTCATGAATACCTCCTTCAGCCCCCTCCGAATTGTCAACACATATGGAGCCTTTGGAAGGTACCTCACGTAGCTGGGGTTCCCGTCTCAGCCACCTTTCTGGCCCAGATGTGGTCTGTCCTCTCCTTGCCCACCACGTAGTCACACGGATACCTGAGGGAGACCCAGCCCTGACCAGCCAGGCAGGCACTCTTGGTCCAGAACAGGTGTGCCTTCTGTCCCCCTGGGGCCACCATGACCCCATGGGGGAATATGTGGAGGGAGAGGCTGGCCTCCACCTGCTCCTTCTCCACCTGCATTCGCAGCTCTAGCCTTGCCCTGGTCTGCTCAGGACGGAGCCAGGTGGAGAGGTACAGGCACTGTCTGCAGGTGCTGGGAGCCCAGCCCGCCCTGACTCGGTCTCCCCAACAGCATCACCAGGGAGCGCACAGAGGTCATCCTCCAGGGCACAGCCAGCCCCAACGCCAGCGCACCCGATGCTGTGTGGGAGGACTACGAGTTCAAGTGCAAGCCGGGTGACCTGAGGAGACGGCCATGCCTTATCTCCCCCTACCACCACCGCCTTGACTGGCTCATGTGGTTTGCGGCCTTCCAGGTAAGGGCACTCTCCTCCCACTGCCCGCTGCCCACTACCTTCCTCACCCTACATGGCCAGATGCTCATGTTAGACACAAGGCTGTGGTGCCTTCAGTGGAGACAGCTGGGGCCCCAGAAACACCTGCCTCAGGGCTGATTGTGGAGGCAGGTGGGTGTGAGATCGGACCCCACTGGAAATGATGTCATAGCCCACATGACACTCAGACATGGGCACCCATGCAGCCCCCACTCTAACCAAACTTACCTAACCCACCTGGGCCCTTGCAGACTTGGGAGGTCAGGTTAAGGACTCCAGGTGTTGGGGTGTCAACTGTGGAGCAGTTTCCTATGCTCCTGGCACCAGCCCTCAAGGTGGAACTCACTGCTCAGCCACTGAGGACATGCCAGCCAAGGCCCAGGATCTGAGGCCAGGCAACAGCGTGTGACTACACTCTCCCAGGTTCCCACCATCCCAGGGTCTGGGTCTTCCTCCTGGAGCAGCCTGGGCCCAGGCGAGCATCTGACTGTGCTATGGTCTAAGGCCAGGCTTCCTTCCTGTGTGTCCACCACACACATAGACTCTGCCTCTGGACAACAGGGGTTCCCCATGTTGCTCAGACCCCTGCTGCATCCCAGGGGCCTCCCTCAGACACCCTCACACAAGGATCTCTGGGTGCCGAGGACCAAGATGCCACAGCCAGCTTCTCAAAGCACCCCCACCAAAAATGACAAGATAAGCATGGGCAACACCAGGGCAGCTGATGTCCACAGAGTGTTTGCTCAGGCCAGAGGAAGGCTGGAGGCTCCTTGTCCTCCCGCTGACCCACCTCACCCATAGGGACAGCCTCAGGAAGGCTCCGTCACTTGCCCGAGAGCCCAGGGCTGGCAGGTAACAAAGCCAAGAGGTGAGATGGCACAACACATCCCCTTGCCTACTGCATCCGAGCTACCCAAGGACAGGACAGCAGTGCGGGGAGCCAGCACATGAATGAACAGTTTACAGATGTCTGGCCAACAGGTGAAAACAAAAGCCAGTAGCCCCTCTGAAGGGGAACGCAAACCCCAGGGCAGTCCACCGTCCAAGAGAGGCCGACCACTGACCACGCTCAGGCAGAAATGCCCAGGACAACAGACTGATGTAGGGAGTGACCAGGCAGGGCCTCTGGAGGGAGGGAGCAAGCAGGGAGCACACCCACCCCCAGGGGCTCCTGCGGGCCACACCCCCACAGTTCCAGCCCACCATCGGGCTCCAGTTGCTCTCCAAGTATCCAAGCAGCCCCCTATTCCTAGCACCCCTCCTGTTCTTGCCCCCAGACCTATGAGCAACACGAATGGGTCATCCACCTGGCAGGCAAGCTCCTGGCCAACGACGCCAAGGCCCTGTCCCTGCTGGCCCTCAACCCCTTCGCAGACAGGGCCCCCCCAAGGTAAGACCCCTCCCAGAATGTGCTCTGAGGGCTGGGCCCCCGAACCCTGGAAGCGTGCCGGGTACAGAGGGCTGCACTGCTCACCTGATGAAGGGAAACGGGATCCTGAGGAAGGACAGCTTGTCCTGCCCTCCAGCCCCGGTGGGCTCCAGATGCTTGCGGCTGAGCACTCTGCCTTCAGTGGGGCTAGACGCCACGGAGTCTCCTTTTCCAGAGCCCTGCCTGCCCCGAGTCATCTGCTCTGGGACCTGGTTGATGGGGTTCCTCATAGGCCCCTCTGGAGCAACCTTACCCCGGCAAAGAGCACCTAGGTGGATACACAGCCTCTCAGTGCAGACCCAGAGCCTGAACCCCAGGCTCCCCTGAGAAGCCGCGTGTCAGCGGGCACAGGCCACTGCCCTGGACAAAGGCTGCAGGCTGATGCCCACCCTCCCTGCAGGTGGGTCAGGGGAGAGCACTACAGGTACAAATTCAGCCGCCCTGGGGGCCCTCACGCTGCCGATGGAAAGTGGTGGATCCGGAAGAGAATCGGCCCCTACTTCCCTCCACTCAGCCTCCGGGACTTGAAGGGCTACTTTCGGTCACGGGAGTGGCCATACCCAGAACTGGAATAGAGAGCCCAAGGCCTGTGCACTAAGAAATAAAATGGGAAGACCTTGGCACACCAGCACCACTGCCCACACCTAGACGTCCAGGAAAGCAAGACCGGAGAAGAGAGGGGGGCCGTTGGGGGTCTGCTGGGATCCCGGTTGGCCATCTCTCACAACTGGTCTCCAGGCAACCCACAAAGCCACTCCACCCCCAGTCATCTCCCTCATCACTGGGCCCCTCAGACACCAGTGTCCCAAGGGAAACCCCAGCTCTGGTTGGTCCAGGACCACCAGCACTCACTGCTCCTCCCATTGGCCATTCTTGGCCTGAGAACCACTCAGGGTCCTTGGCACCTGGGGTGCTAGTCCACAGCCAGGCCCACACCCCCAGCAGCCGAGCCCCCAATGTGTGCCTGGTGTGGCTGTGAGGAAACCTTTACTCCTCGCCTCTGCACCCCCAGGGGTGGCTCTGCCACCGCACCCAGATAGACTGAGAGGAGGAGGAGCCAAGGCTTCCAGTCTTCCCCCTCATGCCCGCCCCCTCCTCAGAGCCCCTCTGGCCTGGGCCCTGCATTCTTCTCCAGTGACCAGCATCCACAGGCATGGACAGAAGCCCTTTGTCCACCCAAAGGGCCCTGAGCAAGGCGGTGCCTCTTGCTCCTTTGTGACCACATTCCCCTAAGCACACACCATGGAGCCTCCTGCTCTCTGAGCTGCTGGGGAGGGGGATGGCAGTGTGTTTAGCTCCAGCCTGGGTGCTAGGGCGGCAGGGGTCCCTGTGATGGTGATTCTGAAGCCCAGGTGTCAGAAGTTATACTGAATTGTTTTTTGCTTGGCAATCCTGGGGCCCCACTGCAATGAGATCTGGGGTACAGCCCAGAATCTTTACTACCTAATACGAGCTGTGAGTGGACCAGTGATGTCCCTCCAGACAAACAGCTAAGTACTAAGTGGCATAGCCCCAGTCCTGGTCAGCCAGATCAAGGGGTCTTGGGGGCCTTGGAACTGGCCCTACCCAGGAGGCAGCAGGCCAGGGGGTCCTCCCTTCTCCCCTGGGTTGGCCGGCACCAGCTAGAGTGGCCACCCACTCCTTCCTCCCGCCCCCACCCCCAACTGTCCAGGCTGCCTTGCCGCACTGCGGAGGGTCCCAGTGGGAACAAGGTGGTTCAGGCCAGGAGGCCAGGATGAGGTGGGCACAAGTGCGGGTCTGTGTAGAGCGTCCCCCACTCGCCTGGGGGGTGAGCCCAGGTGCCAACAGAGAGGCCGTGTTCCCGCTCACAGGGAAACAGGCTCCCTGTGTCTGTGATGGGACAGACGGGGCCTCAGACAGGGAGCCTGGAGCCAGCAAGTCTGCCCATGGCAGCCAACCGCTGGCTGCTGTGCCTGGGCAGCCCTTCCTAGGGGGCCGTCCTGGGGGCTCTGCCGATTAGTGGGGGCACCTGGGAGCCTGAGGAGACCCTGGGCCTTGACTCCAGGTGGCGCTCCTACCTCCCACCCAGAACTGTGGGTGGCCTCTCTTCCAGGAGCCATGGTGGGTCCCCACACACCCCCAGCCCTTCTCACCCACCTCTGGGCTCACTGCCACCTAAGGCCGGGCAGGGGAGACCCCTGGGACCCAGCTCCCCTGACTGTGGGCTCCTCTCTGAGCTCCATCTGGCCATACCCCGCAAGCGTCTGTAACCCCCTAAGATACTCACCACAGGTGATGTTTAGGCCAGGGGCAGTATGACACTGAGTCCCCTTGGATCAGGGGCACCTCAGGAATCAGGCAGCCCCACACCCATCCTGTTACAGGACAAATATCCACTCACCTGGGGACATCACAGATGACCCCAAGTACAGGTTGTGAGGGCATAGTGGTCAGAGTGAGGCCTTGCCCTCTGACACAGGAAGTCTCATCAGACCTGCTCCTCCCACAGCCCCTCATACTTCCAGAAGCTTGAGTGACCTCTGACACCCACCATCCACCAGAAGCCTTTGGAGCCTGTGCTGAGGCCCCACTTTCCTGTCAGAGGGAGTCAGACTACACCTTTCCTCTACTCAGAGTACTCCTATGGCCGTGCCTCCCTGAGCATGAACCTGGGGGTCACTGCCCATCACCCCAGCCACACCCTACATCCTCTCCATCCTTCATACCCACCAGCTTGTCAGGCCTCGGTGCCCATGCCCCTCAGGGCCATCTTGCCCTGCCTTCACTGGGCCCCGGGTTGTTCCTGGTCATGTTCCGGGCTACTGGGGAGCTCAGCCTGGCCCCCAGTGCCAAGTGGCACCCAATACAGGTCTGCAGGATAAACTGCCTATGTGATGACAGAGAAGGACCTTAACACTACTCACATCTGCTCTGCCTGACACTGCCCTCTCTCCAGCCTCATTAGAATCTGCTGTTTGTTGGGCAGCCTAAGAGAAACTTGCAGAGGGGAGGGAGGTTCAGGGACATGAGGAGGAGGCATTTGCTCACCTTCCCTCCAGACAGCTGAGTGTGAGTGAATGGGGGCCTGTTCTTCCTCCCTTGCTCTCCTCCCGAATCATCCATCTGGGGCCCATGGGTGAGGGCTCTCCACCCTACTTGATAGGAAGCACAGGCATCTGTTGGAAACTGAATGTACATCATACTCACATGAACATGCCAGAGCTGCTACATTCAACTGCTAAAACCTAAGAGTAAGTCCGGGATCCTTGGGAGGGGCAGCAGGGGTTGTCTCAGACAACAGGACAGGGGCCCTGCTCTCGGGGTGGGACCTGACCCTGGGAAGGAACCAACCCCAAGGAGGGATAATCAGGGGATGACGGGCACCTGGCCTGCAAGGAGCTGAGAATTAACACATTCCTATTCCACCTGCTCTCTGCTGAGTCCACACCCACTGGGGGCTTCTTCCCATGCAGAGCATTATGCCCCCATGGCTGTCACATGTCTGGATGCCCAAGCCACCATTATACCCAGGTCCTAGGCAGGACCCTCTAAAGCTGCTGAGCTTGTCCCTGAGGCCATGCCACATTCTGGAAAGTTTCTTAGTCTAGGGGTTGCCCAGGCATACGAGACCTCTGCCCTATCACACACTGCCACCAGGACACATTGAGGTGACCCCAACTCTCCACCTTGGGGGCCACACCTTGATGAGCCAGCCCTACGCTTGACCTGCAGAGTTGGAGCCAACAGGTCATGCTCCACTGGAAAATACCTGGAATGGAAAGACCACCTGTACCACTGCCTGTTCCCAGGGACTTGGGACTCTAGACACCCAGGCACTGTCCACTGGGCGGTGGCTGTGCTCGGACGACCCACTGGGCCTGGCTGTTGGCTCCATCCAGAGCAGCAAGCTCAGCCAGGGGCCTGTCTCCAGGGAGGACTCACACTCTGCTTCCCTTCTTGCCCCAGCAACCAGGCGAGGGGCACAGCTCATCACACATAAGACAGGCTGTGTGCAAGCCTTCACCAAACGTAAGGGGCTCTTGGCGTCTTCTGTGCTGAGAGGTTTTTTCCACTCACTTAAAGATGATTAAGTGCATTTTTGGCACCTTCTAAGGCCAAGCACATACTCCTCTCAACCTTGTTCAGAGAGACATCCATCCTGAGGGACAATTCCAAAGCCATTAAATAAGGTGGAACTCAACATATCAGCAAATTGACCTTTAAAACTACTAAAGTAATCAGCAAAATTGAGAAACTTTTAGCATGGCTGACAAAGAGAAGACACAAATAATTCAAGAAAGGAAATGGGGGCATTCCTACTGATCTTACAGAAATAAAAAAGGATGTAACAGAGTACTGTGAGCAACTGTATGCCTACAGGAAATGGACAGATTCCTCGAGATACACAAACTGCTAAGAATGACTCAGAAAAAATAGAAAATTTGAAAGGATCTATAACAGGTAGAGATTGAATAAGTAATCAAAAACCTCCCAACAGAGAAAAATACTGGACCAGATAGATTCATTACTGAATTCTACCAAGAATTTAAAGCATTAATATCAATCCTTCCCAAACTCTTCCAAAAACATGGAGGAGGGGGAATACTAACTCATACTATGAGGCCTGTATTACTCTGACAAATTTAAACAAAGGTACCAATATCTTTAATGAATACAGATGCAAAATACTAGCAAAACAAATCTAACAGCATATTAAAGGGAATATACACCATGACCAAAAGGGATTTATCCCAGGAATGTCAGAATGGTTCAACATAAAATCAGTACAATACATCACATAAACAGAATGTGGGGGGGAGGGGGAGGACACCAGCTGATCATGTCACCTGATGCAGAAAAGGCATTTGACAAAAATCTAACACCCTTTCATGATTTAAAAAAAAAAAGAAAAAGAAAACTGGGACTAGAAGGGAATTTCCTCAACATAAGAAAAGGCATTTGTGGGAGTGGCACCATAGTGTAGTGGTTAGCACATCTGCTTTACACACAGAAAATCCTGGGTTTGCGCCCCAGGTGAAGCCATAGACCATACCCCGGTGCACCAGGCCTCCCCACCCCACCCCCACCACCGAGTGTGCGGGAGGGGTGGGGGTGCCAAGCCCCGGGTGCACCCCACGAGCGTGTGGAAGGAGACGCCCCGCCCTCAAAGATCCAGTTCTTAAGGGGGAGAAACGGCAACATCCATAGGTCAGGGGTGGAAGTAGGGCGTGGGGAATTAAAGAGGGGGGGAAAAAAGGCACTTGTGAAAATCCATAGCTAACATCACAATGGTGAAAGACTGAAAGACTTCCCCTGAGATCAGGAACAAGGATGCCGACTTCCATCACTGCTATTCATCAGAAGTAAAACTATTTCTATTCACAGATGACATGGTCCTATGTACAGTCATGCACTACGTAACAACAGGGATACTTTCTGAGAAATGAGTCATCTGGCAATTTTGTCATTGTGTGGACGTGACAGAGTGCACTTACACAAACCTAGATGGTACAGCCTAGTACACACACCTGGGCTCTATGGTGTAGCCTACTGCTCCTGGGCCACAAGCCTGTACAGCATGTTGTTTTACATAACAACCAGGGATTAAGTCAAGCACGAGAGAAAATGATGCAAGAAAGAGGTGTGATAAACACAAGATATATGAAGCTGCTGCCAGTGTGACGCAGCATATAGTTTTATGACCAACTTTTTATAAGTAGAAAGAATACACTAAATACATAAACCAGTGAATAATCATTTATTATTCTCAAGTATTACGTACTGTATGTAATTGTATCTGCTATACTTTTATGCGCCTGGCAGCACAGGTTCCTTTACACCAGCATCACCACGACACGTGAGTACTGTTGCACTACATCACTAGGTGATAGGAATTTTTCAGCTCCATTATAAACTTACAGGTCGACCATCGTATATGCAATCTGTATAGAAAATTCCAGTGATCCACAAAAACACTATGGAACTAATAAACTAATTCAGCAAAGTTTCAGGTTACAAGATCAACACACAAAAAAAGTGTTTCTATACATCAGCAATGAACAATTTGAAAAACTAAAAACAATTCCATTCACAATACTATCCAAAAGAATAAAATACCTATGAATAAATCT
Source organism: Pteropus medius (assembly GCF_902729225.1). Classification (NCBI taxonomy): domain Eukaryota; kingdom Metazoa; phylum Chordata; class Mammalia; order Chiroptera; family Pteropodidae; genus Pteropus; species Pteropus medius. Next base: position 3,171,706 of record NW_024349798.1, on the reverse strand, counting down.
AACCAAGGTGAAAGACCTGTATACCAAAAATGATGAAACATTGCAGAAAGAAATTAAAGACCTAAATAAATGGAAAGGCATCTGTATTCATGGATTGGAAGGCTTGATATTGTTAAGATGACAGTACTACTCAAAATGATCTACAAAGTCGATGAAATTTCTATCAAAATTCCAATGGCCTTTTTTATAGAAATGGAACAGCCAGTCTTCAGATTCATATGGAATTGCAAGGGGCCCCAAATAATGAAAACAATTTTGATAAAAAAAGGAGAAAGTTGAAGGATTCACTTCCTGATTTAAAAACTTAATACAAAGTTGCAGTAATCAAAACAGTGTGGTACTGGCATAAGGATGGACATATAGACCAATGGAATAGAATGGAGAGCCTAAAAATAAACCTTTACCCATATGGTCAAATGATTTTTGACAAAGATGTCAAAACAATTCAATGGGGGAAAGGACAGTCTTTTCTACAAATAATGCTGAGAAAAATGGATCTAAACACTAAATCAAGTTGTGCCCTTACCTCACACTGTATTCAAAAATTATCTCAAAATGGATGAAAGACCTAAACATAAGAGCTAACTATTAAAACTCTTAGAAGAAAAGATAGGTAAATATTCATGACCGTGGATTTGGCAGTGGATTCTTAGATAAAATGCCAAAGGCAGGAGGAACAAAAGAAAAATTGGACTTAATCAAAATTTAAAACTTTTTTTACATCTAAAGACATTATAAAGAAAATGAAAAGACAACCAACAGAATAGGAGAAAATATTTGCAAGTCATATATCTGGTAAGAGTCTGGTGTCCAGGATATATAAGGAACTCTTAAAACCAAGCAACAAAAAAACAAACACCCCAGTTCAAAAGGACTTGAATAGGCATTTCTCCAAGAAAAATAGCCAGCAAGCACATAAAAAGATGCTCAACATCCTTAGTCATTAGAGAAATGCACATGAAAACACAATGAGGTACCAGTTCACACCCACCAGGATGGCAATATCTTTTTTTGAGGGAATAACAAGTTCTGGTGAGGACATACATTGCAGGTGAGAATGCAAAATGATGTAGCCATTGTGGAAAACAATCTAGCAGATCCTCAAAAAGTTAAACAGAACTACTGTATGATCCAGCAATTCTACTTCTGGGTATATATCAAAAAAAGTTTAAAACGGACTCAAGCAGTTCTTGTAAGCCAATGTTCACAGCAGCATTATTCATAATAGCCAAATGTCCACCAACAGATGAATGGATAAATTCTATTGTATGGATAGAATGTGATCTATTCATACAATAGAATATTATTCAGCCACAAAAAGGAATAAAGTATTGACACATGTTACAATGTGGGTAGACCGTGAAAACATGCTCGGTAAAAGAAGCAAGACAAAAGTCACCTAATATATGAGTCCATTTATATGAAATATCTAGAATAGGTAAATTCATAGACATGGAAAGAAAATTAGCAGTTGCCAGAGGCTGGGAGGAGGGGAGAATAGGGAATGATCGCTAATGTGCACAGTTTTCTTTGGAGGTGATGAAATATTTTGGAACTAGATGTGATAATTGTACAACACTGTGATATACTAAATGCTGCTGACTGTTCACATTACAATGGTTAATTTATGTTAATTTCACCTCAGTTTTTAAAATAAGACAAATGAACAAAACCCCTGAAAAAGCCTAAGTGTCCTGAGACTTTGGACCTCCCTGCCTTGGGGGCTGGGAAACCTCACCCTGCCAGAATGTAGTGGGACCCCGGGGAAGGGGGGCGCAGAGCGCAAGCAGATGGTTTCATCCCTTTTTGCTGAGTGCATAGGGCCAATACACAAGGCAGTGATTAGCCAGCGGCATAGAAAGCAAGCATTCAGAGCCAGCACAAAACCACATGTGGGCTCTCTTTTACCTGGTGGTCTAGGAAAGATGGTCATAGATATGCAATTAGCCAAGGAAAATGAGAGCAAATGAAAGGACAGCCATGGCTACGTGATATAATCAGTCTGGTAACTGGTGGTCTCAGCCCCGACTTCTCAAAACTGCTTTGACTATCATTGGCCCATTTCTCAAAACAAGCTGAAGTTTACTAATTCTAATAGTTTATATGCAAATAGTAGACAGCGTTATTTCTTTCCTTCCTACCCCTGTAGCTCTTTTTCTTGTCTTATGCTAGCATCCAGGTTGAGGCCCACCATCTCTCTTAGGATCTCTCATCTTTTTCCTAACCTAGAAGTTGTCCCTTTAAAAATCTCACCATGGTGAGCTAATCTACTACAAAAACGCTTTAGCTACAGCTATGTAGAAATGCTGGGAAAAAATACAAACAAACTTTGAAAGCCAGAACAGGCTGCAGGGAAGAGGCACCTTTCCTGATGACATGGGGACTCCCAACAAAGACCTTGCATAAAACTAGAACCCTTATTTATAAAATGGATAAACCTCTAGCTACAATGATGAAGCAAGAAGGAGAGAAAAAACAAATTACCCATATTGAGAAGGGGGGAGGGGACATTACAGATCCTATAGACACCGAAAGGAAAATAGAATATTGCAAATTTTATTCTAATGGATTTGACATCCTAATTGAAATGGAAAAAAGAAACCCTTGAAAGACAAATTACAAAACTCATGAAGAGAGAAAATCCAAATAGCCCCATAACAATTTAAAAAATAAATTCATAATTTAAAACCTCACAAAGAAAACTTTAGGCTAAGATGACTTGATTGGTGAGTTCTAGCCAACATTTAATGAAGAAATTATATCATCTATATAAATTATCAGAAAATACAGGAGGGAAAGTCATACACTACTGGTCAGAATATAAAAGGGTATAGTGCTTTGGAAAAGTTTGGCATTTCTGAAAAGATTAAGCCTGTACTACCATGCGACCCAGCCATTCCTCTCCTCAGTATCTACTCAAGAGAAGTGAAAGCACAGAGATCTATAAGCAATGTTATTCGCAAATTTATTCATGAGACTCAAAACAACAAAACAGCCCAAGAGTGCATCAGTAGGGAGTAGATGATCCCATGTGTTGTATCCACACAACAGATAATCCTTAGCAATAAGAGATCAAATTACTGACACATACATGTTCTACCTCAAAAACATGCTTAGCTAATGAATCCAGAGACAAAAGAATACACACCATGTGATTCTATTTATACTGAACTCTAGGGAGGGAGACAGTCTCAACTACAGTGACAGAAAACAGGTCAGTGGTTATCTGGGGCCAGGCTGGGGAGGAACTGACTGGACAAGGGAATAATTAATTGGAGGGGGGGGCGCAGGGTAGGGGGAGGGAGTGGAAATGTTCTATATCTCTATTGCATGGTAAGTGCCTTGGTGATATTTGTCAAAAACCACCAAGCTGTACACTTAAAATAGGTGCATTTTATTTTATGTAAATTACAACTGACTCTGGATAATGCCCTGATTTGTAGTGTTTTTTACTTTCTGTGATCAAAATACCCCCACTGAGCCTGATTTCAAGCTACCGAAGCATCACCACTCAGCACAGAGCTAAGAAGGGGTATGCTTGGTCAGATCTCACGTGGCAGTACAAGCCAGTTCTAGCACTCCACCACTTATAAAGTTGATTTTGAAAACAAAAGAAAACAAAGAAACACTAAAATATCACTATGCCAGGCTGAAATAAGTAAGACGGGTAATGCCGTTGACAATACAGAGGGCAGTGGAAGTGCCGGAAGTCTAAGATGACAGAATCTACTGAAGCTGTCAACGCCCAGCACCCAGCAGCCCATCCCTGGGTGTGTGCACAACAGAGTGGATAGACGTCCCCAGGAGGCATGTGCTAAAGGTCACAGCAGCCTGTTCATAGACAAAAACAGCCCAAAATCCCATCACGAGTAGAATGGATACCTGGTGTCTCCGAGGTGGTGGGGAAGGAGTGGCTGTCCCTCCCCACCCCTGGCCCTCCATGCCTCCCAGCGACCCCACTCTGTGCCAGGAGAGTGGGGGATAGAGGTGCCTGTGGCCTCCGAGGTCAGGTGGTCACAGGGAGTGGGGGGATGCAGAGCTGGATGCCTGGCAGGCAGGAGGAGAGGGGCGACTGCCGCTGGGAAGTACCACCAGAAGCCAGGATCCAGTGCTGCCTTTGGTGGATCTCCTTTCATGGCTGAGAAAACCGCAGAGCAGGGAGATGGCACCACCTTGCAAGGAAGTGCGGCCCAGCTGAGAAAGCCTCAGCCTCAGCTCAGGGTCCTTCCCATGTTTTCCTCCAACATCCATGTTGCATGCCATCTCCCTGCTCCTGTCTTCAGGGACGCTCCCCTAGATCTTGGTCACCTCCCTACCCCAGTAGCATGGGCCACAGCACACCCTTCCACACCCCCACCCCCAAAACTCCCTGCCTCCCACCTCTAGTCACCTCCCAACTAGCTGATCACTCATCAGGCAGACAGGGCAGGGAACTCGGTGATGAGTCCCCACCCCTGGCCTTAGCCTCTGCCATTTCACCTTCTAGGCATTTCTTTTTCCCTCCTAATATGACAGTGAGATCCTGGGGTGGATCCTGGAACAGAAAAAGGACAATGGTGGAAGGATGGGTGAAATGGGAGTAAAGGCTGGGGTTTAATTAACACTAAGTATCAAGGTCAGTCTCAGTATGGCAGCTGTACCGTGACTGTAAGGTGTTAACACTAGGGGAAGCTGGGTGGAATCTACAGGCATGCTCATGCTGTCTTTGCAACTTTTCTGTAAATCTAAGATAATCGCACAATAAAAACTTTATTTTTAAAAAAAAATAGAGAATAAACAAATGATGTTCATGTGCTCACTCGATAGAATACTTTACAACCAAGAGAATCGACATTCTGCAACCACACGGAAAATGGGGTGAATGTCCCTGACATGCAGATGAGCAAAGGGGTGAGATGCACACAAGTGCATGCTGTGTGACATCATTCATCACCTAATATTCATGGACACGCAGGACCAGACTGCGGTGCTTACAGACCAGAGCTATGGTTCTGTTGGGGGCACACGAGGGGCCAGGAGGGACCACGGGGTTTGGGTTCTAGTTCTTGACCATGTGGTAGATACACTAAGTTTGTGGACATTTTCTGAGCCCACACGTTTTATGGATTTTGTATGTGTTCTAATTCACAATTTAAGTGTTTTAAACAGAAAAATCTGTTTTCGTTGTTGAGTGTCAGATCCTACTTTGTTTCCAGTTTGTTTAGGAAAAAGAGCATTGAGCTGGGTGTTTGCCTTTCCACAGACATATGTAAGAAAGCGTAAGCAAACAGGTCTGTTGGTGTCCCTCATGACCTATGATGTCTTTATTTCCCCCCAACTTATTTTGTGTTTTAACTCACTGCACTATCCCTTTGCTTGTTGCCATGCCTCTCACCCTCCCTTATTACTGTTTGGAGATGTCTCCTGTTCGCTAAGTTTTTAAGCTGCAGTATAACCCAGGTGGGGACTCCTGCAGAGATTCGGAAAGCCCAAGACACCCCCTCCCTCTGTCCAGGGTCCAGGGCATGTTGTCAGCTTCAGGTTTGTTTCTCCTGTGAGTGTAGCTTTCTAAAGTCATTTGAACCCAGAGGGACCAGAGAAAGCTTTACGCCTCGCTGGATAAGAGCTGGAGGCTGCTTTATTTTAGGCCCACATCTACCTGCAAGGACACCTTGTCTTAAGGCTAAAAGCTGGGAAAGCTGTGATGGGCAAAGTCAAGAAGACAAGATGATGCGTTTCTCATCTCCTCTTCTCCTGTCAGGAGGTAAGCGACTCCATTTGTCCTCAGGGAGGGCCGTCAGAGTCACCTCCTCCTTGCACTGGCTCTGCCTGGGCGCTGCACCTGGGCCGCAAGGGCATTCAGCGCCAGCCCTGCAGCTGCGGGCCTTTCAGTGATGGGCACACATTTGCATCTCAATAACCCATGATTAATATTTAAGGAGCCAGCTGTCTGAGCCACATGAAAAAGTGTGAAAAAACACGCCTTGTTCCTTTAAGGGGTGGGCTCCAGGCCCTTCATCAAGTGGCCTCATCTCCCCACTCAGTTTTCACACTCACACAATTCTTCTAGATGAAAAAAATATGAAGCGCCATTAGTGAGCTATCAGGGGCCAACTGTGTCCCCATCAATGCCCCTCAGTCCATTGTGGCCGCCGTGCAGCTGCAGGGCTGGCGCTGAGCAAGCCGCCAGGCTGGACTCTGTCCCTCCGTCTGTCCGTCGTCGCTGGGCACCGCATCCACCGTGCCCTTTCAAACGGAAATGGACACCACATTCAAAGCTCACATCCTGGCCTAGGGGACAAGCCCCAGACAGTGCCCCTCCCCAACCCTGGCTCAGGGAGCCACAGGTTCCATCACAGTTGTCCTCCCTGGACAGCTGCACAGCTCCCAAGGGTCCCAACCCTCCCACAGCCTGTCATAGGCAGCCCCACCCAAGAGGGTCAGAGGTATGAGGCAGCAGGAGCCCTATAAGCCTGCACAGCATCCCTCAAGCATCGTCCCCATCTGACGCCTTGACTCCAACCTGCCCCTGGGAGTCCTGGCCGCGCTCCGAGCACTTTACACCCAGACAGAGCCACCAGAGACCCCAGCCCCCACCCAGGGGCATATTGCCCTCAATACACATGAATTACTGGTACAATCAGACCTGAGGGGAGGGTGGACACTGTGGAAGTCCCAGGGACTGGCCTCAGCTTCTTAGCCTCCAGCTAGAAAGGGTGAGGGTCCCAGGCCCCCAGCTCCTCTCTGCTCAGGTCCTGCGCCTATGGCCGGCAGGAATCTGCTCCCTGAACCACCACCCAAGGGCATATCTAAAGAAAAGACTTCAAATCCTCCCCAGATGGCATAGCCAGGTCCCCTAGGTGACCACGCCAGGAGTACCAGCAGGCCTACAGCCCAGGCTCAGACCCAGCCTCTCTGAGCCCCTGCTGCCCCAGCACAAAGAGGAGGGACAATGAGCAGCACCCAATTTCCATCTCTAACAAGTTCAGGCTGGAAGACACTGGGACGTGGAGAGACATAATAGGCCCCACAGGCCCCTTTCCAGGAGGAAGGGTCAAGACAGGCTCTTGGCCAGAGGGAAACGGACCACCTACCCCCAACACTCATGCCTTTCCTTTACTCCCCAGGGTATCACCCTTCTGAAACACAACAGCTTCTGTCTTTTACCACCCCCACAGGACGTTGGGTAGACCCTGACCTGTAAAGGGTTGGAGAGCACAGGTCACCTAGTCCCTTAGCTGCCACCCTTGGGGCCAGGTGAGTTTGGAGGTTTAGATGGTATCAGGCACTACAGGCAGGATCTAGGCAGCCCTGTCATCGACATCAACTGTCAACTGTCCCTGTTTCTGCAGGGACCCAGAGAACCATAGGCAGATGCAGGGTAGGATTGACCAACTTAAGATTCTTTCCAAATGTCTGAGGAAGCCTCTGGTTTCCAAGCGTTTGGGGTTTGAGAAAGCAAATATGGGGCTGTGGACTGGCACCTATTTTGTGGATTTTTCCAAGGAGGAGAGATCCCACTCCCGAGAGATCCCATTCCCTAGGAGAGAAAGTGAGGGATGAATGGAGAGAGCACCCAGAAATAGCAAAGGCCCCACTGGTGGCCATCTCAGAGGCTGGGAGAGACCCTGCATGCACACGTGTGCACAGAAGTGAACACAGGCACGACCACATGCACACCCATGCACATACGTGCATGCACATGGGCACACATGCACTCATAAGTATGCAGTTGTCTGTATAACATTTCATGCTAATTATAAATTGTGCGAATGGCTAAATATTTGGAAAATAGGAACAACCACGTGGACCCGACCCTCAGCCCCATGGGCCCAAAGTAGAAGCTGTTCTCAGGGAGGTGGTCACGCCCCAGCCCACACAGATACCCTGGCCAAGGGTGTTTGCCCCACAGGACCAGTCTCCAAGCAGGAGCCACCAGCCCAAGGCTCCAGCTGCCTTTCTTTACAGGTAGAAACATAAGCTCCCACAAGCTGCATAACGCCTGGGGATGAAATCTCTTTCCCTGTTCAAATGCCTCTTCCAAAGGAAGGCATCCCAGAGACAGCCGTGCCCTCGGCCAGTCTGGAACCCACACCCAGTCTCACTGACCCATGCCACACCCTCCTAGAAGCCCAGCAGCACAGTGTCCACCAGTCCCTCTCAGAAGCCAAGATGGCACCAGGAGGACACTGTCTGGCTGCAGGAACCCCAGCACCCTGCCCACAGCTGTGGTGGGTCCTGTGGGAGCCCCTACCCTGTCTAAGCTGCACTGACCGGCCCACCCAGGGCAGCTGTGACAGCAACGAGCCCCTGGCAGGAGCCCCAGGCCCCCACTGCATGCAGCCTACTGGCTCATTCCACATTCACTGGTGTCACAGGGTCTTGACTGTTGGGACACAGTTACCAAGGGGGCCTTCTTGAGTGCTGGCGCAGGAACCTCAGCAAAGCCCAGAGGGCTCCAGGTAGCTGCAACAGCTATGGAGAACTCAAGGCAGCTCTATCAGCTGACCCACCAAGACGCATCACCTTAGTATTCTTATTTTCACGTCCTCGGGACCTGTGGAGTGTGCCTTGGTGGAACTTTGTGCCTTCCTGGGTCAACTCCCATTGACCCCCCCATCCCAGCCTTGCCCTAAGGGCCAAGGGGGCAGAGCCGCCACTCAGACCACAGGGCACCTCCTCGGACTGGACCAAAGACAGACACTGGGGTCCCTGGACTTGGCAGAATCCACCTTTCAGGGGCCTGGGGTCACTGGCTCAGTTCCCAAGGGAACGAGATGTAAATGGGACCCATCTTCCCCAGGAAGTTTGGCAGGGATGTGGGAAAGCAAGGAAACCTGGCACATAGCTACCCCTCTGTCCAGGGCAAGCCTGGAGAGCGAGGGTTAAATGCTGCAGTGAGAGGGACAACGCCCCACCCCAGGGCCGGGGGACAGCTGGCCCATCACCTGTCAGGGCTCAGGCACCACAGCTGTGCCACAGCGCGAGCCAGGACTCTGATCCAAGAAAACAAAGTGCCCATGCTGTGCCTGGAATTCCAATTGGTGCCATGCTGCTGGCAAAAACCAGAGGCAGGCCTCCAGGGTGGCACAGGCTGGCAGCACCCACCCTGGGCTTAAGTGGACACAGGAGAGCCTATAGGACCCCACACAAGGTGGGGCACAGAGGTCAGGAAACTGTGGGCAGCAAGAGGTGCAGCAGCACCTGGAGACCCAAACTGCAGCCCCTGCTACTCCAGTGAAAACAGGGAAAGATAGGCTGACAGGAGATGGACTGATGCACACGGGTCAGTGCTAAGCTGGTCCTCACCAGCCCACGGGCAGGAACCCAAGCCCACCTCACAGCTGGGGCTGGAAGCTGAGCAACGTGGTAGAGTGACTTGTTTGCTTGATGATCTGCAGCCACAAACCAGCAAGTCGCCCCATGGGCTCAGAGAGCTCTCAGCTCTGCCTTTTCAAGGCCTGTGGGTCTACATGGGCTGTGAATGGGAGGTATCCCCTGTTCCAGTGCTAGCCGTGTGCACCTCACAGGCAGGGCCACACCAAAGAGCAGCACTCAGGGATGGGGAGCAGGGAGGGCCACTGCCATAAACCCATCAGGGTGGGCTCAGTAGTGGACCCCAAAAGATGCATCCATGTCCTGATTCCCGAAACCTGTGAGTATGACTTTATTTGGAAAAAAAAGGTCTTTACATTGTAATTAAATAAAAGACCTTGAGATGAGATCATCCTGGCTTACCAGGATATGTCCTAAATCCAAAAACGAATGTCCTTTAAAGAGACAGAAGAAGAAAGACATAGAGGAGAAGCTTCTTGAAGATGGAGGCAAGAGACTGGAGGGACACAGCCACAACCCAAGGGATGCCTGGAGCCACTAGAAGCTGGGAAAGGCTGGATGAATCCCACTCTAGAGCCTCTGGCCCTAGACACCTTGATATCAGACTTCTGGCTCCAGAACTGGGAGAAAATAAGTTTTTGTTGTTTTAAGCTGCCCAGTATGTACCAATTTGTTATTGTGGTCACAGGACATAAATATGCCCACCATCCCACAGTGGCGTGGTTGTAATGAGGGTGGCTCGGTCTCCCCAGGCTCCCTCTGACTACCTCTGGTCAGCCCTGAAGGTACAGCTGCCCCTCATGGCCTCATCAAGACTCATTCTTGGCCTCTGGTTGCAAAGGACACACCCAAAGTCAGACGCAGAGATGCCTCTCCTTTGATAACTTAGAGGAAATGGACCAATTCCCAAAAACCACAAACCACCACACTTACCCAAAATGTAGTAGATACTGAATGGTCCTATAACTATTAAAGACATTGAATTTTCAGTTTAAATGAGAAAAAGAAATGTCCAGGAGCAGGTGGTTTTACTGGTGAAATCTAAAACATTTAAAGAAGAAATAATAATTCTACCCAACCTCTTCCAGAAAGGAAAAAAGGAGAGAACATTTTCCAATCCATTTTGTCTGGCTAGCATTATCCTGAGACTAAAACCATGAAAAGACAGCATAAAAAAACTACAGACTAACATCCCTCATGAACACAGACAGAAAAATCCTCAACAGAACACTAGCAAATGAATCAGCAAAATATACAAAGAATTACACATCATGACCAAGTGGGCTTCACCCAGGAATGCAAGGTTGGTTCGACCATGACCCAGGATTGCAAGGCTGGTTCCAAATTTCAAAATCAATTTAAAAATTAAATATAAAAAACCATACAATCATATCAATAAATGCAGGGGGGGCAGGGAGAAGTAAAAATTCAACATCCATTTACTACAAAAAACCCTCTCAGCAAATTACGAATAGAAGGGAACTTCCTCAGCCTGATAAAGGGCATCTACGAAAACCCACAGCTATCACCACAAGTAATGAGGAAAGACTGGCTGCTTCCCCGTAAGACCGAGAACAAGACGAAGTGATCTTCTCTTGCTGCTTCTTTCAACATCAGGCTGGAGTCCTCCCAGAGCAATCAGACAGGAAAAGGAAATCAAAACAACATAGATGAGACTCAAAGGCATCACACTGAACAAAAGAAACAGACAGAAAAGGCTGCATACTTCCTGATTCCATTTACATGCAGTTTTAAAACAGGTGAGGCTAAGCTACAGGGATTCCTCAAGGGGTGCTCACTGCAAGGGGTGAATGGCACTTTCAGGGTGATTGGGCAGACGTATGGGTTCATTACTGATGAGTCCTTTGTCAAAACCCACCATATTTTAGCATAAGACATGTGTGTTTTATGACGAGCAAGACACTTTGATTACGTTAAGGAACGAAGAGCAGGAGTACAGGGGCCTCTGCATATCTCTGGTCTTCTGTGTGCCTGTTTCCTCACCAGTACGTGTGAGCACAGCCTAGGGGAGCTCTAAGACCTTGAGAATCCTATTCCATAGCCCGATCCTTTGCTCTTAATTACATCTGCTAAAACCCTACTTCCAAACAAGGTCATGTTCACAGGCTCTGGCAGACATATCTTTGGGAGGCAACATTCAGCCCACCACAACCTATGAACCCAGGGGGTCCACAAGGCCAAGGCCCTGGCATCTGCGTGCCCTAGCTGCCTACATGAAAGCACCACCCAGCTCCCACATATTCACATACAGCAGGTGACTCCAAAGGCAAACCCCCAGGCCAATCTACACAACCCTGCTCCCATTATAGCCCTTCCAGGACCGCACGCACAGTGTGCCCTCACATGCTCCGAGGGGAAGAGGCCTCTGACTCTGAACTTTCCCAGTTCACCCTCTTTCCTTGCACTTACAACTACTCCCAATAGTGGTTTCCCAACCAAGGCTCTCAGATGCATGTGGCCAGGCTCCCACCTGGGCAGCCTTCCAAGCTCATAGGCAGCTTGGAGGCTGGTACCATCTGGCCACACAGAAGTGGGCTGGGAACTGACCCCTCCCTTAGAAGGAGCTAGGCCAAGGAGTTGGGGGAAGGGGGCAGACAGTCCAGGAAAAGATGTCCATCACCCCAAACAGTCATCACTGACAGTGGAAGAGGCTGGCAGATGAGGACCATGTCCCAGACAGAGCATCACGCAAGGGTCACCTCCCCCCAGAGCAGGAGGCTTACAGCCCAGGAGCAGCCCCCTGTATTCCTTGGTTGCTACTACTGAGATACTAGAGTAGGGCCTGCAGGTGACCACTCCCCACCCCCACATCCTCAGAGGCCAGGTCTGAAGGGACTGCGATTCCTGGTGTGGTCTCCCTCACATCCAGGTTCAGCCGAGTGAGAGCCGTCCCCTTCACTGTCCTCTCAGCAGCTCAGCTTGGGAGACTCTAAGGGGTATCGCCATGTCAGCACAATTTAGGGGGACTGTCACCCATGACAGCTGGAGGTGAGAGGGGCTGGTGCTAGATCCTGAGGACCAGCTTGACTCCCTTGCTGGTCTAGGCTGAGAGGGTCTGGCCAGGCTGCCTCCTCATGCATCATTCCAACATTGTGACATTTCGGTGGGGATTTGTATCCTTGTGAAAGGCAAGACTTTGATAAGGTCCTTGCCTCACCCAGAGCATCCCCCAGGGCCTTGATCGGCTTCAGGCCACTGCCTTGCCAGGAACTAAGGCCCTGCCCTGAGGGCAGCGCTCAAGGACAGAGCTGGTCCAAGAGTGCCGTCCTCCACCAGGCCTGAAGGAGCTGCTGTCCCGGCTCACAGCCCCACTCTCCTTGAACATTTAATGGAATCATAGTGAAGTTGCCTGGACCTGAGCCTTCCTCTGTGGTAAATTTCTAAATTACTAATTCAATCTCTTTCTTCCTTACAAATCTATTCAGATTGTCTTCTTAAGTCAGTTTTGGTCATTTGTATCTCTCGGGGAATTACCCATTCTATGTTATCTAACTTGTTGGCCTGAAGTTTTCACCATACCCCTTGTAAGCCCTGTTGATTTCCGTAAGTGGTAAGACAGAGGGCCAAGCAGGGCTGACGGCCTCCAGGATGACATTCGCCATTCTCAGGAACTCAGAGCAGGCGCCTGGGCTATTCCTAGTCTTACAGCAAAGGGAGTTCAGTTTCCACCATCCTGTGTGACGTCAGATGTGCGTTTTTGGGACACACGTGCCATTCCCAATTTTCTAAGCATTTTTTATCATAAACTGGTGTTGAAAGTTAATACTTTTTCAGCATTAGCTCAAATAAACTATACTGATCAATTTTCTGATATAAAACTACATTGTTGAATCCCTGGAATATGAACCTATTAAATAATGTACGTGTATTTATAAATGCAGGTTTCTAAATTATATTTTTTAAATACAAAAAAAAAATTCAGCTTAAGAATAGCATTCTAATTTTCTGTATCCTTGCTCACTTTGCTGTCTCTCAGCTTCTTAGAGGGGCGTGTTCGAGCCCCCAAGGATATTCTCACTCTGCCATCCACCTCACCCCATCCCCAACAGTAACCTACCACAGTGGGGTGGGACAAACGAGCTGGCAGTCCCGGCTGTACCATATTGTCATATTTTTAAGACACTACAGGTTGCACAGGTGGTATCTCCCCTTCCAGGTTATTGCTCTAAGAAAGTCAGCTGCAACACACTCTACACCCGCAAACTGAGCCATCTCCCCCTACGCCTTGCTTTGAATATATTTATTCATTTCCTTATTTCTAGTGTTTTCTTGATTTTTTTTCCTTATCAAGGCAGTATGTACTATCATGGAGAAGTTGTAAAGCCCAGGAAATGGAGAGGATCATAGCTGAGCCTAGCACCAGAGCACACAGGAATTTCAGAGAAATGGTGTGCATTTGTGTCGAGCTTGGGGAGCAACTCACACCATCTGCAGGTGCAGATTAGCCCTGATCTGATGGAGGGAGCTCAGGAAATAGGAACCATGGCGTTCTGGGTAGAGAGTATGCAGGGAAAGGAGGGCACAGGAGCCATCTCCTCTGGCACACCTGCACAGGTGGGGGCCGCTCACTGCATCTTCAAGGTGAACTTAACTTTTGACAGTGAGAAAAGACAAAAGTAAAAATAACAAAAATCACACAGATGCAGTCTTTCTTTGGCGTCTTCTGGTCTGGCTCACATGCGGAGAGAAGGAAGCTGCCTCACTCCTGGCTGTTTTCTGATTATGACTCAAACATTCTCTATCTGGGATGAAGTCGTCCCAAACAGCTGTGGAAGCAGAACTTTACAGCAAGGACCTTGCTGAGCCCGTTCTAGGGCCGGTGTGCCGCTGATAGCAATGGAGATGCGTCTTTGGGATCTCTATCCTGTCGGGATGCCTCCTAAATGGGAAGGTGACCAGTGCCAGCCCTATGGCTGATGTGCGGCCACCACTAGGAAGAGAGAGCCGGTGGCTCCCTAGGGGTGCGAGAAACGATGAGTGGGGCTCCACAGGCACCCCAGGGGGTGAATCCTTGCCCTACTGAGGTCCTCTGACAAACAAGCTAGGGTCCCCCACTTGGCTCCCACTAAGGTCTGCTCGGAGTCTGCAGCAGCAACTTTCTGAACAAAAGAACATGTCCCCCAGCTCTTAAAGAGCATCCTAACAGGGGACCCCATGCATGACTGGGGTCCAGATACAGCCTCCTGGACAGCCCAGGCATCACTGAGCCCCTGTGGTATAGGGCAAGCAGCTGGCCAGAGCCTCCCAGGTAGCTCCCCTCCCACCAGGTATATCTAGCTGCCCAGCAACCCCTCCACATCACATCCAAACTCCTGATACACCAGTCCCTCCAGCTCCTCCCTCATCCCACAATCATCTCCACAGACCCTACCCCAAAGTACATCCCTAACCTCAGTTCCGGCTGCCCTGCGGGCCTCTGGCAACATGGTACCCCGGGCCATTTAGAGGAAGGCCATCCTGACCCCATAGGCCTCACTCACTTCATCCTCCCACCTACTTGTGACACCCCAAAAATGCTGCCCTCACTCCCCATCAGGCCTCCAGTAATAACTCTCTGCTCACACTGACCTTGCCCATGGACCTCCTACTCGTCATGTTTTCTCAGAGAGATCATCCCAACACGTGTCAGCACTGAGTTCCTTAAATTCGCTCACGTGTTCCCCAGTTTCTCCAAGATTCAGGAGACACTGAAGCACCCGGAGAACCTCAGTGTTTGTTGCTTGGAAATAAATGGCTGCAGAAATACACGCGCTCATGCACAGCCAGGTGTGTAACAAGCCAGCCAACCTGCTTGACACTTATGTGCAGGTGTCCCGTGTGACCCACTCACCTCCAACAGCTGGGGGCACTGTAGCCAGGCTGTGCAAACCCAATCCAGGCAGTACTCTACTCAAGTGCAGATTGGGGTGGCTGCTTCCCCAGAAAGTGGGGAGGACAGGCTGGGAAAGGGGTTGGCAGGTGGGGAAGGGACACAGGGTGGGGTCCCCAAATGAGAAGAGAGAGGACGTGCCTACACAGGTTGCAGCCCAGGCCCCTTCCCCACCTGTGAGCTGCAGCTCCTCCTGGTGCCTGCCCAGCTCAGGGCTGCCTCCAAGCAATGGGCATTCTCTGTGCCTATGAGCAGCACCAACCCTGCCCAGAGCTGAAGGGACCCAGGTGCGAGCCCCCATCTATGCCCTCCGCCATGCATGTCCACCCCCAACATACCCGATCCCTATCCCAAACATCTACCCCCACATACATGCCTAACCTCCAACCCCTGCCCCAGTCCTCCTGGCTCTCAGCAAAACTTCTCCCTATAAAGGGAAAACAATACACCATGACCAAGGGGGATTTATTTCAAGATTCCAAGGTTGCTTTGCTATTTGGAAATCCATGCATAAAATTCACTATACAGGCAGATCTAAGGAGAAAAACCATGTGATTCTCTCCATCGATGCAAAAGAAGCTTTTGACAAAATCCAATGCCCATTTCCAATAAAAATATAAACAGTAAGGAAAATAGGAATTGATATTTTCTTAACATAAAAATACACGCGCCTCTTCCTAAACCCATCACCTTACTGAATAAGGAAACACTGGTGTCAATCCTCCTAAGATCCAGAACAAGGCAAGGCCTCTCACCATCCCCACTGCCACTTCTCACTGTACTGAAGCCATTGACCAGTGAGTCAGACAAGAGAAATCAGGATCATAAGACATGAAAAGAAGTGAAACTATCTCTATTTGAAGAGCCTACAACACAGAGGACACAGAATGTTTTCATCATCACAAGTTTAACAGGACAGCATTGTTCTAGAACAGGGGTCTCCAAACCTTGGGCTGCAGACAGGTACCTTTCCAGTAGCCTGTTAGAAACCAGGCTGCAGAGTGGGAGGTGAGTGGTGGGCCACAGAGAGAGAAGCTTCATCTGTATTTGCAGCCGCTCCCCAGCACTAGCATCCCCGCCTCAGCTCTACCTCAGATCATCAGGCATTAGATTCTCATAGGATCACCCGTCCCTGGTGCCAAAAAGGTTGGGGACCGCTGCCCTAGAACAATGCTGTTAAACTTATGATGATGAAAACATTCTGTATCCTCTGTGTCTAACACAGGCCCTGCTGGCCACATGCAGTTGCTGAGAACTGAAAAGGGGGCTAATGTGACTGAGGAACGAAGTGTTTGGTTTCATTTCCTTTTATTTTATGTACACGTAAAACTTCATCAGCAACATGTGACTGCCATATTGGACAGAAAGTATGGCCTAAGAGAATAATTAGAGGAAAAAGGGACTCAAACAATAAATGAAAAAGTTACAAAACTGACACACAGAAATCAAGAGCTTTCATATCCACACAAAATAACTAGTGGAAGATGGAATGGCAGAGAAACCACCACATCAACAACAGAAACCAAAAAGATAAAATACTTAGGAATAAAGCTGACAAGAAGTGTGCAAAAGTCATAATTGGGACAAAGAAGGAAATATGAATACAAATTGCAAATTAGAGACTATATAGCACTGAAGCAATGTTAATGTCCAGTTTTGACCATTGGTCCTTGGTTGTAGCACTCCCTTTTTTTTTAAGAAGCATACCTTGAAATATTTAGGGTGAGGGGCAGCATTCTGCAACTTAATCTCTAAAAAAAAAAAACAAAGCAAACATGTTAAAATGTTAACATTTGGGCGATCTGGAAGCAAGGAATACAGGAATTTGACATACTATTTTTGCAAATTTTCTCTAAATGTGAGATTATTTCAAAATAAAAGGTTAAAGAGTGGAATTATAAGTGGCCACATCCTGTGAGCTAGCACTTCCTTTGTAGGAACTCGGGTTATGCTGGCACTTGTGAGTGCAGCTTCTACAGGGATTTCTGTTTCCAGCCTTTGCTATCCCAGTCCTTCTAAATGACAACCTACAGGAAGTAGCTATATTACCTACTTCCACACGGTGGCTTCTTATAATGCATTGCAGTAAGAGCTGGGCAGGTCTAGATGTGCTGATGTCAAGTTCTCACATGTGGTTGGGTAAAGAAAACAGAAGAAGGTGCAGAGAGAGCGAACATGTGTGCAAGGGGGCTCTGCACACACGCATGCACGCACACACACACATCCCAGAACACCCAAGAAATGTGACAATGGCCATCTCTCCAAAAGGACTGGGATTATAAGGGTGGGTAAAACTCATGTTTCAGTGCATATCCCCAAATATTCATTTTTAAAATATAAATGGTTTTTGATATTGTCAAATATAAGATGATACAGCTGAGACCCTGTTGTGGGTTGAAATGTGTCCCCAGAAAGGTATGTGAAAGGCCTAACACCCAGTATCTGAAATTGTGACCTTATTTGGGAATAGGGGTCATTGTAGATATAATTAGTTAAGGCAAGGCTACCTTGGAGCAGGGTGGGCCCGGAATCCAATGACTGTGTCCTCATAAGAAGAGAAGACACAGACACAAGGGAGATAGCCCTAAAGAAAGAGGCAGAGATGGGGCGATGAGGCTACAAGCCCAGGAGCGCCAAGGGTTGCCTGCACCATTAGCTGAAAGGGAAAGGAAGGAGACTCCTCTGCAGGTTTCAGAGACTGTGGCTCTGCAACACCTTGGTTTCCAACTTCTGGCCTCCAGACAGTGAGGCGATGTATGGTTCTTTGGGAGGCCCAAGAAAAGTAACACTGACCCTAAAGACAAACACAAATGCCCAACTCCAAGGTACGCGCAAGGGCTGGACATACAGTGGGAACGAACCTCTGTTCCCAGCACTGGAAGGAGAAGCAGACTCTCTCCTTATCCCTCACCGGATGTTGAATCTGTCCCACCAGCAACTCAGAACCACCTCTGCTTGTTCGATGCAAATGTGATTCTTTCAAATGCTAATCAGAATATGCAGGAGGCTCCAAAAAGGAAACAGAATAATAGAATGGCAGCAAAGCCATGCCTGACAGGAAACTAGAGAGAGGGAAAGAAGGGCCTGGAAGGGAGACAGGAAGCTCAGAGGCACTGCAGAGAGACAGAGGGTCAACTATCTATGGTGATGCACCTGTGTGGCCAAAGGTGACTAAAGAATGTACTTACAGGGCAAACCAGAGAGGGTGTCCAGTGGGCAGAGAGGGGTGACCAAGTATGAGGACAGCTGACAGAAGTATCTCCACTGTGTCAGCCTGAGGGTCCCCATGGGGGATGTTGAATGACCTTCTGACATGGGTGGAGGAAACAGGCAGGGCTCTGCCTCATCAGCAGGTGCAGACAAGGTGCCCGTGGCAAACATGGCCTCCACCTGATTCCGTAAAGACTGGCATCCTATTGATAAAGACAAACTGGAACTTTAAGCAAACATAATCAGGTGAGAGGATCTATGGGAGGAGTTAGGGCTTATTGAAGTTCTCACGCTCTGCTTAATAGTGAGAACTCTGCAGGAAGAACACCTATGTTTATAACAGAGTTCTATGGTTCTAACTTCCCATTCCATTAACTTCCTTTTCCCTTATATAAACACCTCTCCATCTTGGCATACAAACCAGAGTGCACACATGGTTTGTCATGTCTGTGTGCTCTGGGTTGAGATCTTTTCTTTTTCCCGAATAAATCCTTTTGGTGATGAAACACCTAGTCAATATTATTTATCAGTCGACACTATGTATCAACGCACATGCGCGTGTGCGCGTGCACACGCACGCACACACGCGCGCACACACACACACAACCAACTTTGAGGGCTCTCCAGGTACCGCATTATGCC
The DNA here is from genome assembly GCF_902729225.1 of Pteropus medius. NCBI lineage: Eukaryota > Metazoa > Chordata > Mammalia > Chiroptera > Pteropodidae > Pteropus > Pteropus medius. The sequence goes on along the minus strand of NW_024349798.1, from coordinate 3,152,649 downwards.
TTTACATAAATGACCTATTCCAATAAGCATGCAATGTTATTATCTCCCATTCCCAGAGAAGGAAACTGAGGCCTGGGACTTTGCATAGCAGTTGGTGGTAGAGCTGAGGGCCCCATTAGAGGCCACACCTTAATCCACCCCAGTCCCTTCTGACTCCTGATTCCCTCTGAGCAGAGGCCTGGGGGACAGACCAGCTCTGCCACTTTCAGAATGCACAACCCTAAAACCACAAGAGGGACAAACAAGGCAGGTGTTTTCACTAGTGATAGGGGTGTTGTTGAGGCAGAGCTGGGAGACTAGTTATGAGCAAAGGACTGAGAACATAAGCGCTCTGAGCTACACAGGAGTGGGAGCCTCACTGTTGAAGATGAAAGTCGCAAACATGGCAGCGGAACGCTCAAATAAGGCCTGTAGAGTCAGGTGGAGCAGGAGCTATCAGTGTAAACTACCTGTTTACACTGATATAAATGGCTATCAACATAGTATAAATGGCTATCAACATAGTAACACATTCAAATGAGTATACACATATTCACATATTCCTTAGCTCTGTCTACCAAGAGGGCCTAGAAGCAGTGACACCCCAGAAACTTCATCCACTAAAGGCATCTGGCTCTCTGGAGAACCAGCGGGTTCCAGGGCTGGTTCACATGCAAATCATGCCTTCGCAACAGGACATGCCAGGCAGTGATCCTGCTCAGATGCACCAAGATGAACCACTCGTTCTGAGACATCAGACAGACCCAAATCGGACACCCACAAGACAAGGGCCCACACACTTCAAAAGCTGACCATCTACAAGTTGATGAAGGTGTGGAAGCCAATCCAGATATAGACTGGCTTCCACACTGATCTGTTCCTCCAGGGCCCACGACTCATCCCAGACTTGCACAGGGTCCCCATTTGCTGGCTTGGGGAATACTGACTTGTCATGGCCTCTCCCCTTCCTCAAAGGACCTACAACACAGATTAACTTTGATAAAGACAACTGGAACTTTAAGCAAACATAATCAGGCAGGAAGGTCTATGGGAGGAGCTGGGGCTTATGGAAGTTCTTGAACTCTGCATAATTGCAAGAACCCTACAGGAAGAACTCTGTGATTATAATAAACTCCTATGGTACTAACTTCCACTTCCATTAACTTCTTTCCCTTATATAAATACCCCTTCATCTTAGCATGCAAACCAGAGCGTGCACGTGGCTTGCCATGTCTGCATGCACTGGATTACAACCCTTTCTTTTTCCTGAATAAATCTTTTTGGTGATGAACTGCCTAGTCAATATTATTTTTCAGTCGACAACTTCATGTTGTTTTGCTTTGGTTTCTCCCAAGAATTTAATGACCCTCCCCCTTGGCATAGAGACTCATCTCAGAATCCAGGCAGGAGCCCTATCCCAGAGGAAAGACACCAATGATTTTCTCAGTCAAGGCAAGAGCACTGCTCTCAGAGAAGCCTGCATGCTGAGAATCAGTGGGTAGATGGCCAGAGCAAGTGTAGCACTGGTCTTCAGTCAGCTCAAGTAACCCTGTCCCAGAGAGAAGAGAACTATGGGGTGAGGATGGGGGTGGGGCAGCGGTGCCAAGGCGGGTGCCATCAGAGCATCTGTTCTGGGCTGGGACTATCAACTCTCTCTCACCCAGGCGAATGTCTTGCCTCTCTCCTCAGCCACTTGACTTAGCCAAAATGGGCACTTATCACAATGTTTTCTAGGAAGCTATTTCTCCATACTCCAGCAGGTTTTCAGTGGAAAAGGACCCCTGAGGCACCATCACCCTTGTTATAGCCAGAGCGGGGACAAGGACCCAGTTGTGCTTTACTGGCCCACAGTGCCAATGAAAGTAGTCCACCCCTAACACCTGAACACCAGAGCAGCCTGATTACAGCCTGACTGCCCATGGGTTAGGATTCTGGAAGCAAAGAGCTGAGCTCTAGGGGAGGCACATGCAGACCAAGCCCAGGTCCTTCTCCTGAGGGGACGCCTCTCCCCTCCCAGGCTCATCCTGTTGCCCAGCCCGGAGCAGCTGCCTGGTGTGATCCAAACTCACTTCTTCTCTTCTTTGTCTGTATTTTCTCTGGAGCCCAACCCATGGGCTTTCCTGAATTCTCTTTGAGATAAAAATCAAAAACAAATCTTTAAAGGCCATCTCCAAAAACCGCAGAATGGCTGGAATTAAATAAAAATAAAGCTTGTGGTTTTCCTCTCAGGAACTTCCTGCTTATCTGAAATGCGTTGACTCAGCAGCGGCCTGGGAGCCTAAGCAGAAGTTCCCGGGGCCTCAGCCTCCAGATGGGGTCAGGCCTGAAGGCCACAGAGAGAGCACAAGCCAGACCTGGGGCAGCAAAACAAAATTCTCCTTTCTGCTTATTTCCTAACGAAAGGTCTTCATTGTCTCACCTCAGCCGAGAGAAACACATGCCCCACAGTGGACACTCTGAGGGCCCATTACAAAGGCCGGGCTCAGAGTGTTACTACATTGTGAACCCAGATTCCTCCTCCTGGGTTGTATGTGAGGCTCCGAGCCTTTACCTCGTCCCCGCTCAGAACCTCACTAAGTCAGAAAAGGGAAGGTGAGCTGATTTTACTCACAGCACTTTTGACACCAATTCTCTAACTCTCTGGACACCAACTGGGTGTGCTACAGTTTAACTCAATTCTGACGCTAATTGCCCAGCTGAGGGCTCAGTCCCACAAGACCACCGCCATCAGACCCCAGTCACAAGTGCAGGTTTTCACTTGTGCTTGTGACTGACCAGCTATAAATTAGAGTTCCTACAACCCCCTCCTCAGGTTCATAATTTACTAGAAGGGATCAGAGAACTCAAGGAAACATTTTATCTGTGTTTACTGGTTCATTATAAAGGATATGACTTGGGAACTGCAGATGGAGATGCACAGGGAACATATGGGATGGGCGTGGTGCTCCCAGGCCCTCTCCGGAAGCACCACCCTCCTGGCACCTCCACGTGTTCACCAATCCAGAAGTTCTCTGAACCTCTTCATTTAGGGTTTTCACTGAGGTCCCATTACACAGGCTGATTAAGTCATTGGTCATTGGTGATTAGCTCAGTCTTCAGCCCCTTCCCCTCTACAGAGGTCAGGACTGAAAGTTCCAACCCTCCAATCACGCTTTGATCTATCTGGCCCCCCACTTCCATCTTGAAGCCTAGGGCCCCCAGCCCCTCCATCTCATTGGCACTCAAAAGACACCCAGGGATGCCCAAAGGTTTTAGGAGTGGGTGCCAGGAACTGGGACAAAGACCAAATACATATATTTTATTATCTTACAGTCATCTTCTGACAAACATCATGACGGTTTTTTGAAAGCCGCAGTCCATGAACATTTTTTAAGTCTACAGGTGGAGAGCATGAACACTAACAGAGACTGTGCACAAATGCACAATTCTACCTGTGGTCCTTCCTGCAGACACTCTGCCTGGAATTGCAGTCTGAGCACCATCTCCTGGAGCACATCTCACAAACAGCAGAAGACAGGCATCACGCACTGCAGGCTTTCTGTATCCCAACAGCAGATCACCCACATTTCACAGAAGGGGCCCCTTAAAAGGCTAAACATAGAATCACCACATGGCCCAGCACTTCAACTCGTATGGAACACCAGGGCAACACGCAAACCCATATCCACACAAGAACTTGTACACGAATGTTCACTGCAGCAGGAATCACAACAACCAGAGGTGGAAACAACTCAAATGTCCATCAACAGGTGAACACATAAACACAATGGGAGCTATCCAAAGAGTGGAATATTATTCAGCCTTAAAAAAGAAAGGAAACTGACAGCGGCTACAATATGGATGAACCTTGAGGACAACATGCTCAGGGAAATAAGCCAGACACAGAATGACAAATCCTATATGGTTCCTCTTATGTGAGGCGCCGAGAGCAGTCAAATCCATAGTGACAGGAAGTAGATTAGAGGTTACCAGGGGCTGGGGATGGGAAATAATGACTGTTAATGGATTCAGGGTTTCATTTGGGGAACGAAATGTTCTGGAACAAGATATAAGTGGTAGCTGCACAACATTGCAAAGGTACTACATGCCACTGAGATTATACACTGGTCAGACCCGGCCTACCCACAGGCAGAGGTCCTATTCAGCAGGCAGGCAGGCACACCGCAACCTGCAATGTTCCTGCACTCCCTTCACCTGATCCCTCGCAGACCCCACATCCTTCTTCATCGTAGACTCTAACATATACACACTTTCTTTTTTTTTCACACTCCCCTCACCACATACATCAATCAACATCATTTAAGAAGCCAAGGGGATGATCCCAAGATGAACCAATGCAGGCCCAGCCCCATCCCCTCAGCCACTCACACTTACACCTGCCTCAGGTGCACCTGGGACCCAGAAGTGGGGGCCTGGCCCCACTCCCAGGATGTGGAGCACCAGCTCCTTTCAGGTAGGAAGATAAGGTCTCAGGCCGCAGGTCCTATACAGGCCCTGTCCCTGTTCTCAGTCTGAGACCTGAAAGTTAATCCTGGATCCATTTTATCATAAAAGTCTTGGGCATTTAAATTCACCTTTATAAGGACCTCTGGAAGGCAGAGGCCTGATTTTGAACTTGAACAAAGTGTTGGCTTCCTCTCCTGAGGCCCCAGGCATCACTCTCAGCACTTGTAATGCATCTGGTTTTTCTAGGACTAAGGTCTAGGGGCAGCTCCGAAAGGCTTCACTGAGACATCACTGGTCCTGGGTGAGGCTGCAGCATATTAGGGTCTGGAGGCAAAATGCAAGGTTTCCTCAAACAGACTAAAGGGGAACTGTGGGAGAAGAGCCAGAGCCTAGTCTTAAAGGGAAAGAGACTGGCTACCAGCACTCCTACTCCTGGGCACATACCTTGAAGAAGTGAAGGCAGGTGTTCAGACAACACCTCTATGCCCCATGTTCATAGCAGCACAACTTGCAAAAGGCAGAGGCAACCCGGTGTCCATCAACAGGGGAACAGATGAATAAAATGTGCCCATCCACACACTAGAGTATTACTCATACATAAAAAGGAATGGATAACACCAAAAAAAATCCTATTAAAAAAATGGGCAGAGGACCTAAATAAACGTTGCTCCAAAGGACATACAGATGACCAACAGACATGAAAAAGTGCTCAACATCACTAATCATCAGGGAAATGCAAATTAAAACCACAATGAGATATCACCTCACACCTGTCAGAATGGCTGTCATCTATAAATCAACAATCAAGTGTGGGAGAGGATGTAGAGAAAAGGGAACCCTCATGCACAGTTGGTGGGATTGGAAATTGGTGCAGCCCCTATGGAAAACAGTATGAAGGTATCTCAAAAAATTAAAAATAGAAGTATCATATGAGCTAGCAATTCCATTTCTGGGTTTTTATCTGAAGGAGACCAAAACACTAATTCAAAAAGATACATGATCCCCTTTGTTCACTGCAGCATTATTTACAATAGCCAAGGCATGGAAGCAAACTAGATGTCCACCAATAGATGAATGAATGAAGAAGATATGGTATATAAAGGCAATGGAATACTATTCAGCAATAAAAAAATGAAATCTTGCCATTTGCAACATGGATGGACTTAGAGGGTATTATGCTAAGTGAAATAAGACAGAGAAAGACAAACACCTTATGGCTTCACTTATATGTAGAACTTATTTTTTAAAAAAATTAAAAACAAAATGGAAACAGACCCATAGATGTAGAGAACAAGTTGATGGTTGCCAAAGGGGTGGGGGGATGGGAATTTTTTTTAAAAGAGCGAAGCACTGACACACACATCACCACAGATGAACCTTGAAAACATAATGCTGAGAGAAGCCAGACACACGAGGCCTCATAGTATGTAACTCCATTTATATGAAATGCCCAGAACAAGCAAATCCAGAAACAGAAAGTAATAGTGGTTGCTGGGGGATGGAGAAATGAGGACTAATGGGTATGTAGTTTCTTTATGGGAAAACAAAAATACTCTGGAATTAGATGGTGGTGGTTAGTGGTGGTTGCGCAACATTGTAAATGTGCTAAATGCCACTGGATTGTTGAATTTAAAATGGTTAATTTTATGTTATGTGCATTTCATCTCAAGTAAAAAAAACTGGTAAAAATCACTTCGTTTTGAATCATGGAAAAGTGGCAGGAGATTTTGGGGTGGAGAGGGGCTGGTGTGTCTCACATCCTTTCTGCTGTCACTGTCCAGGGATGAAGAAGGCTCCGCCAGGGAAGGTGAGCACTGGTTCCACACATATTTAATGCTCCACAAGCACAATTCTTGGGGTGCATGACTGACTCAGATAATCAGGGCAGGGGACAAGCTCATTTTCCCTGTGAGGCTGTGAGGCTGTCACTTCTCTGCCTCTCCTGGAGCTTCAAGGCCTCCATCACCTGGGCATCAACTGGAAGCCAGCCTGTCCTGACTGTGAGTGGGGTCCTATGAAGGCACTTGAAGAACAAAGAAGGGCTCGGATGCAGGAGGCCACGGGCCCAGGGCTGGCCCAAGGTTGCAACTGCATGTGCTTGTGTGCACATGTGTGTGCACACTGCTGCACTCGTGTACATGCACATACACCTGCATGTGTGATTGTATGACTGTGTGCATGTCCATGTGTGTTCCAAGAAAGTGGGCTCTCCCAAAAAAAATATCATGTGAGCTACAGATGTAATTTTAAGTTTTCTAGTAGCTACACATTCAAAAAATAAAAGGTAACAGATGAAATTAATCTTAATAATATATTTCATTTAAACTGACATATTTAAAACATTAGTTTCATTTTAAAAATATCTAATCACTATGTGGTACACCTGAAACTAATATAATATTGTAGGTCATTTGTAATTGAAAAATAAAAATTACTAAAACAAAAAATAAATAAAAATAAAACATTACCATTTCACCATGTAAGGAATATATGGGTTATTAATTCAATATTATTTGTGCTAAGTCTTCTCGGCAGGTGAGCATTCAGCAGAGTGCTTCAGTCCAAACCAGCCATATTTCCAGAGCTCAATGACCTTACGTGGCTGCTGATACCATGTGGGCAGCTTAGTTCCAGGAGGCGGCTGTCTCTGCTCACTGCTATGTGCCCAGCTCCTCCTAACATGTCTGGCATGGGGGACAGTGAATGAATGGCAAGTGGATCAACAACCAAACAAAACAGCCCATGGCCACCACTGGCCACACAGGTGATGACAAGGTAGACGACAGAATGACTGTCAGATTGGCCATCATGAACGAACTAGATCTGATATCTCATCCAGAGCAAAAGGGGCAGCCAAGCAGACCACACGTCACTCTCTGAGTTCCTTGGTCCAGGCCCCTCTGCCTCCGGGGCTTCACTAGTGTCCCCTGGTCCCAAAATGTTCCAATGTATTTGGGCAATGGCATCAAGAAACCAATAAAACTGCCCATTAAACTTTCCTTCAGCTGCCAAGGGACACCCTTTGGGACATTAAAATTCAGGGAGGGGGTGGAAGGAACGCCTTCTCAGTGGGTGTCTGTGTGTCTGCAGTGACTGCCAAGACACACCACAGGAAGAAAAAGGCTCAAGGAGAATCAAGAAGGTTTACATCTCTGAGAAAATCAGCTCATTTATGACCAGGTTGTCTGACCACAGCATGCCCCTAACCACACATTCCTCTCATGGGGAATGTGCATGTCGAATCTGTCCAGAGAAGGCGTCTGCCTGCTGTCTGAATACAGTACAAAAATTTCCTTTGCTGCAAGAGGGCTCCTCATGCCCCTGTAATCCCTGTCTTCAAACACAATTTAAGATGCTGTAATATGTGGAGGCAATTTGCTCAAAGTCTCTGCTAAATTCCACATGGAATTTAATTTAAAGACATCAGCCTTCACACGAATAACACAGACATCAGTGGCTCTCATACCCTCTGCAAACAATGACCACTTTAGCAGTCTCCTCTGATGGTTTTCAAACGATGAGCTATCAGCTCCTCCAATGGATCTAAACCCCAGTTTTTGTGCCTAGTAACCTTTCCTCTTTTGCACTGATGCGATAAGACATAACAGCTGTTTTTAAAATTCACCTTCCACGCACAGTAACAGTAGATATCAGAACCACCTATCAGAACCTGGCTTTGCTAAAAAGTGTCTGGTTGGGAAGCAAACTCTTAATTCTATTTAGATGAAAGAGACAGTGATTAATTTTGCCAAGAAGAGCAAGAACTTAGGAGAGAAGAGAATTGGATTAATTTCTTTTGGGCGACACAATGTTCTATCAGCTTACAACTATAAAATTCTAACAAGCTTCAGGAAGAGAAAAACCACACACACCTGACACAGAGCCCATGGCCCAAAGCTGTCCTGGACTTGAAAATTGGTGCAAAAGCAGTATCACACTTGCAATAAAAGCAGAGGCTCAAAGGAGGCGCGGGCACATCACTGATTTTAGTGAATAAACACCCTTGGGTTTGCCAGGAACTGAAAGAAAAGTGAAGGCTTTCGAACAAAGTAGAGGAGCGAGGGGTGGGCGGTGGGGACTAAGAGGCATCTAATTTTATCTGGCTTCTTTCCAACAATAAAATCTAATCCATCATTTTCTCCAGGTGAAAGCTCTTAATGAAAATTTAGAGAGTGTGACTGAAATTTAGAATTCTCCTGGGATTCTGCAGGGAAGATGTCTAGCAGCCTCGCAAAACTGACTCCAGCCCAACCTGCCAAGAGAAGGGCTGCGTGCAAAGCTGAGGGGTTGCAATGTGGCTTGGACCTCGTGCCCCTGGCCATAGCGGGAAACATCCCCAAAAGCCAGGCCAAAACATGTTCAGGTTTATGTCTCCCAGCCTCCTCTTGGCCTGGGGAGGATAGGGTGTCGCCTCTGAGACCAAAGTTTACAACTCTGGACTTGCAAAATCAGGTGGAAAGCGGTGGGGGGTGGGGAGGCTGAGGGGAGAAGAGAGGCAGATTACTGGCTCAGCACCTCAAAGCCACACACTGTCATCCATGACACTACCCCCATCACCATTTTCTTACTCAAAGATAGAGGTTTGCTCCTCTGATGTGTAACCACCACCTCTATCTAATTCCAGAGTTTCCACTGCCCCAAAATGAAACCCGGTGCCCATTATCAGTCACTCTCCACTCCTCTTCCCCAGCCCCTAGGAACCACTTTCATCTTGATAGATTTGCCTGTTCTGGATATTTCATGTAAGTCATACAATATGTGGCCCTTTATGTCTGGCTTATTTCACTTAGAATAATGTTTTCAGGGTCCATCAATGTTGTAACATATGTGTAAGTGCTTCATTCTTTTTTATGGCTGAATAATATTCCACTGTGTGGATGGACCACAATTTGCTTATCCACTCATCCACCTATAGATGCTTGGGTTGTTCTACCTTGTGGTAATTGTCAATAATAATGCCAAAATGAATATGGGTGTATTAGTATCTGTTCAAGTCCCTGTTTTCAGTTCCCTTGGAAGTAAACCTAAAAGTGGAATTAGTGGACCATATGGTAATTGGTAATTCTACTTTTGAGGAACTGCAAGACTCTTTTCACAGTGGCTGCTCTATTTTACATTCCCACCAGCAATGTACAAGGGTTACAATTTCTCCACGTCCTTGCCAGCAGTTGTTATTTCATATTTTGTGTTATAATCACCACAGTGAGTATGAAGTGGTATCTCATGGTGATTTTGATTTGCATTTGCTGAGCGTCTTTTCAGGTGCTTGTTGGCCATCTGTCCATCTTCTTTAGGGAAATGTCTGTTCAAGTCCATGGCACATTTTTAAAAGGGGTTTCTGTCTCTTTGTCGTTTCCACCTGTTTTTCTTGAGCCCCTGTACTGTAGAGGCTCTGGGCATCCCCTCCCAGGGTCTGGATACAGGTGACACCCTCAGTATTTGGGAGAGGCTCACAAGGCCCCCAGCACAGTCCACGCCCTGGAAGATGACAGGCAACTGAGAGGGCAGTGACCTTTGGTCAATGTTTGGAAACAAGTAGGAGGGGCAATCTCAACCTTATCACATTCTCCTGGGTGTCTCCTTGTTAAGAATATTTGATCAAAGGAAATTATTGCCCAGTATACTTTATTTTCCCCTGAGAAGAAATGGATCCCAATTATCTTAGGGCATAAAGAATAACCCAGAGGCCCGGTTGACAACGAGAGCCAGTAAAACAGCCGCCAGTGCTTCCAAAGCATCAAAATGCAAGCCCAACAAACCGTTAAATCCTAGAGACCATTTTAAGAACCAAAATTCATCTTCATGCAAGGGGAAAAAAAGTTACTGCTTAAGCTAGACAATACCAGAGCGATATCAGATGTCACCAATAAACTTAAAATAGTGGGAAATATCAAATGCAAAAGATGCCTTCTATCGTTTCAAAGTTGAGCTACCAAGTCTGTTCCTTGCACAGCAGGCTCAGTATTTAATTTTCTGCCTGTGATAAACAGGCAATTTGGACTCATTTCCACAAAAGCAGGACCCATATAATTCTCAACAGATGCGCTCTAAGCGCACGAGATGCTAAAGAGCCATGTTAAAGCACTTTGCATTTTAAATCTCTTACATTCTAAAGCGTCTCTCCCTGAAAAGCCAACCTGGTAGAAAAGTAGCTACCTGAAATCCAGAAACCATGTTTTTCTGTATCTACATTACAGAATGATAAACCTCCTAAGTCACATCAGCATACCTCCCTCTAGTCAGAGAGTGGGCTGTTGCTTCCAGGAAGAGGTGCAAATGTCTGCCTGTATTCAAGTTCCCCCTAATGTCAGTTCATTGGAGCTGGCTGAGCCCCTGATGCCTTCTGTTGGTCCAGGCAACGAAGCCACTGGACTCATGGTTCTGAGTGCCAAAGAAATGACAAGTTTGGGTGCCGGGGTGGCACACAGCAAATCCCCCTTTCATTTCCTATGTAGGACATTTTGAATCCAATTTATACCAAAAACAAGAAAAAAAAAATCTAAAAAATTTTTTTCTAATATCTGTAGCCATCCCAGACCACTGTGTGTCACCCGCCCCAGAGAAATGCATGTCCCGTCCCTTTTCCATAGGCCCCCTCTTGCCTTCACTGAGGACCTCTTTTCTCACTCTCCTTCACAACATGACAATGTTTTTTTCCTGATGAAGAGCCATCATTTGTCTGCCAAGGAGCTCATGGGCAATCTTGATCTTTCCACTCATTCTGCTGAGTTCTACAAGCATGATGTCACATGTAAGGGGAGTAGAGGCAGATGGAGGGTGTGGAGGTCCTTAGTCCTGGTGTCCACCCCCAGCCCCCACTTCTTCCACCCCCCATGCCATCACCCCACACCCATTTCTGGCCAGGTTAGGGAGTCTCTGTAGCAAAGGAGGCTGTAGGGGAAGAAAAACCTTATCATCTACCCTTTTAGGTTCAACAACCTGTGGATTAAACTGACAAACAACAGAAAACAACAGAAATTTACTCATATGCACATGGTAGCCAACAAAAGTAGCTGACTCAGTAAATCGTTTCATTAGGTGCTTATATATATTAATAGGGGTAAGTAGGGGTGAGGGAAGGGGGAGAAAAGGGTTCTTATGGGAGGAACAAACAGGTTTCTTTAGGAAAGACAAATGGATTTTAGGAGAATGATTGAGACACAAGACAAGTTTGTAGTAATGTTTGTCTACACAGCTATAGGCGGTCTGTCTCCCTCAGGGCCATTAAAGTCCTCCAGAGAATGGACTTGAGATAGGTTTTTTTCTGCAGTCTCCCCTCAGGAAGTAGACAAGCCTAAAGAAGGAATTTACAGCAACTTTATTTCCCAGAAGTTGTTGCTTTTAGTCAAATAAGAGAAGCTCCAAAAAGGTTTTTTTCTGCATCTGTTGATTCTCAATTGCCTTCAGTTCAAAATAATCATCATGCCAAAATGATATATTGTGGGGTGGCATATCCTGATGCCCTTAACCACAACACAGTCACCCTATCACCCAGTACTATAACCAGGTCCTCCTGGGTCAACAGAAGTCACTGTTGTTCAAACTGTTCGGATCATCCCACCAGATGCTCCCACCCAGATGCTCCCCACCAGGTCCACCCACTAGGTGCTCTCACCAAGTGCTTCTGACCAAATCTTCTCACTAGGCACTCCCACCAGAGGCTTAAGAGTGTCAGGCCCCATTTCCCTCAGCCATGCTTTGTTGTTGCTGCTTCTACAATACCACATGCTGCCCCAGCCTGGGGATGCTGTCCCTTCACATGCTCACCCCTTTCATCCCTCTCTCCTTGAGGAGGACAGAAAGGACCCCAGTTCCCCCCACCTATCTCAGAGGAGGGAAGAAGGATCTACAGAAAGGTCCTGATCCAAGAAGCAGTCACCATTTCCTCACCTAACCTTGAGAAAAACATATAACAAACCGAAACTGAGAGGCATTGTACAGAATTCCGGACTCGTATACCTTAGTAAGGTCAAGGCCGTGGCATGGTCCAAGTCCAGAGATGTGAAGACTAAATACCATGGGGATCCTGGGACACAAAAAGGACACTGAGTAAAAACTAAGGAAATCTTGATAAAGTGCTGACTTTAGTTAACATACCATCAGTGTCAGATCATTAATTGAGACAAATGTAGCACAGTGCGCAAAAGGTTAGCAATGGAGAGCTGTGCAGGGCAGAGTGTATAACGGAACTCTATCCTTTCTTCAGTTTTCCTATAAACCTACAACTTCTCTAAAAAAAAAAAAAAATCTACTAATTATTTTTTAAAGTAGTAAGATTCCCCTATACTCATAACAGCCCAGTCTTTCCACATACTCCAAAAGGTAAAAGGACCCTCACAATCTGCTAAGCTCTTGACACAGACATACTCAAGGTACTCTCACCTGGAGCTCCTGCAAGATTTGGGGACCAAGTTCCACGCAGCCCCATAGGCCTGCAATTCCTTTAGAGGTTTCTCAAGACAGTGTCTTCTGGGAATCCTAAATAATCTGGGCCTCAGCCAGACTTCCGCTTCTTAATGCCCAGAGTAACTTTACTTACAAATCCAATTTCTACAAGCTTGTTTCTCCCCAAAAGTATATGAATATTTTATGTCTGACCTTCCTTGTCTTCAACGAAAGAAATCAAAAAGCACCAAATCAACATGGACAAAACATCAAAAAAGGGTGTGAGAAGGCTGTACCTGGGTCTCATGGTGGGTTCAGGGGCACGAGGTCCAAGAAGCCAAAACAATTTTCATAGGACTGCTAAAAACTGTCTTTTCACACTCATTCTCTTGAAAGTGTAGAGTACTCCCAAGGCCACATGACGGCCAACACTAGAACAATTAAAGGCAGAGTAAATAATGCAACTCTTCCTTTAAGAGATCTGCACAAATGTAAAATGATGCTTTGAAACTTTACAGGAAAATGCAGCTGTTTGTCATTAAAATGTGATTTTCACATGTAGTGGATTATTGGTTTTAAGTGAAAAGTAGAAATTTAACAGGCTTCTATTTTCATTTCTAACAGAGCAAATATCCCTAGATGTCACCACGTAACAGAGGCTTGAAATGTGTAGGAGAGTTAAAGGGTCTTGAGACCAGAGTTTGAGAGCCTGGGCCAACTGCCATTCGGAATCCCAGGTGGCGATGGCATGGGCCTGCGGCTCCACCTAGAGGAAAGGGCTAGGCAGTGGGGGACACCAGCTGATGGAGAATATCCACCAAGCCAGCTCACTGGGGCTTCAGTTTTCTGAGTTAAATAGGTGCGATGGAAAGGTCTCAGGGAGTGTTTTTTTTTTGGAGTGCAAGTGAACTCTAAAATCAAATTCTGTCCTGACAGGGTTACTGGGACCCTCCTCTGAGACTCAGCCCGACAAACCTTGCCCTGAGGCTCTGCTTAGGGTCCTCCAGATAGTGTGGGGGACATTTTTCATTCACAATGAACTGCTCTCTGAGCATCTGCCCCAGTTAGACAGGGACTCCCAGAAGGTGCGACTTCGTCACATGCACATCCCTGACCCTGCCCAGGGCCAGGCCGGGGACTCAAGGAGGGAAGGAAGGGAGGTGTGAGTATACAATGACAGGAGGGGATACAGAGGAACTTGGGACTGATCAGGATAGGACAGTGATGGGGCCATCCTGGCCATGTGGGTGTTGAGCAGCACTCCGGCCTCCACCCACTAGATGCCAGTAGCATCCCAGTCTTGAGCAGAAATGCTTCCAGACATTGCCCAGGGTCCCCTGTAGACTGAACTGTATTATTGTCTACACCATGGCACAGACAGTGGTGGGGCAACATGGGATGTGGGTCAAGGGGAGACCAGGCTTCACAGGGTGCAAATGCCACAGCTCCTTTCTTGTGCTTAACTCGGCTATTGTGTCCAAGTTGTCCCTCCCCGCTCACCCACAAACCTCCCCTTATGCCTCACCTCCTCAGTGTTCAGAGCCACCAGACCCTCAGAGACATTGCCTTAAGTCCCTGGACCAAGTCACATTGGAAGACAAGCTTTGCCTACTGTCACCCATCTGTCCAGCATGTAAGTTCTGCACATTTGAGTAACTGATGTATCTGAAACAAACCTTTCAAAAATTGTGGACAATAATTATGTAGCTCGTCCGGGTTTTCAGAACAGCCCTTTAGGAGGGAAAAAGAGTGTCCACTTCTTTGCCACCGACGAGGCAACGTGGGGTGGGGAGACCTGAGAGACGGGCTGGGGACCTGGGCTGGGGAGATCTGGGTGAGGAGACTTGGGTGTGAAGATATGAGAGACATGAGTTAGAAGACCAGGTGTAGGAGGCCTCAGTGGGAGGACCTGAGTGGGAGACGTGGGTGTGGCGTCGCCCGGCTCTGTCGTCTTTCTCCAACACTGCCCTGTTTTACACGGAATCCCGTGGCCCGCCTCGCTCACCAACACCACTGATGGAAGTGTCTGAACCCTCGAAAGTCCTTTGCCAAAATTTAACACAAGCCTGAAAAATCGCTGTGTCCACGGAATTCCACGTTTGGAAGCCGGATCAAGGGATACTCTGAAGTCACCTGTGTGACAGCACGAACTCCCCTTCCCGCCACGTTTCCTCTCCTGCTGACGCGACTGCCAGGCTCCAACATGTCTGAGCCACGCACTACGTAACGCGCAGGTCCCGCCCCCTTGCTCCCATTGAGGCTTTGACCTGGAAATGATCTCTCAAGGCGGAAGTGGGAGGGCAATTGAAAAATAGGCGGACTGCAGGGGCGGAGGCTGCTAGTGGGCCGGCAGGCTCAGGTAGGTGGGGTGGAGGCGGGGGCAAGGGCGGTCCCCTGTCCAGGGGCGGGAAGCTGCAGGGGAGACAGGACGTTGGTCGGGGCGGACAGCACGACTGCCTCGGGGATGCGTCCGCAGGCGGAATGTGCACACGGTGGGACTTGGGGCAGACCAGACAAAAGGCGACAGGTGAGGCAAAGGTTAGCCGGCCTTGGTGGGCAGATCCTGAGGAGCGGGGCGCGGTGTCGGGTTGTCTTTCATTTGAGCTGCCGGGCTGCCCTTTCTTTGAGGACAGTGACCGCGACCCCCATAGGCACCCGGAACTGCCCAGTGCTTAGTCCAGCCTCCCTGCAGCGCGGACAGAACCACACAGACTGTTCACCTCACTTTTCTCCGACTTTCGTCCTCTATTTTTCCAAATATCCTGGCTGGGCCTGTTTTAGTAAGGCCATTGAGCTGAGAATGATTGTTACATTCATAGAGGGTGATACTGACAACTACAGAGCAGCTTCCGCCCTTGCCCTGGCTGAGTGGGACCGGTTCCTGTCCTCCAGCTCAGGGGAAAGTGCACAGAGCACAGTTCTTTGTCCTGGAGTTTTGTACCTGGTGTATTTGAGATTGAAAAGGAGTGAGGGTCTGAGGACACAGTGCTCTGACAACAGCTCTCTGTAATAGATCGTCTCTCCCGTTTGGGCTGTCCTTGGTTACTCCTCCACAGTGTTTGTAGGAGAGTGGTCGGTGGGCCAGCCTAGTTGTTTACCATTTGCCATCTGGCTGGACACCAATGGGTGCTGCAGCTCTGATTGCAGGTGCCATGGGCCCTGGCAACGACACCGTCTTTAATGAGTCGGTGATTTGGATTAGTGACGATGAGACAGATGTGGACATAAGCTTCAGGAACTCCATTCTGCTGGTGGAGACTGCTGGTATGCTGTGCAAACCACTGTGGTTTCACCCTGGTTATGAAGTTGTGCATCACCCGGCAGCTGGCCCTGACAGGCACCTCTGCTAGGCTGAAGCGCTGAGTGGGTCCAAGGAGCAAGAGGGCCCTCCAAGGAACCTCCTGGAAAACCCCAGAGCATATTCATCAAGCAGTGCTACAAGTGACTCACTTAGGGTACTGTGGGCCAACTGCGGAGAGCCTGGACAAAGGGAGGGAGGACCCAGCACCGTGTCTGGGACTTTTCCATGGCCTGGTGTCCCCTGAGGGCCCTGGTGTGTTTGACTGTTAGACGCGTGGCTATATGGAACATTCCCTGTCTCCTTTCCAGCTGATATGGTCCTGAGGAGAGGCCATCTGAGGAGCTTGTGGATGAAGAGTGTAGACTCATGGTGACTTTCAGCAAGAGAGGGAGTATGATGCCCAATGTGAGATAAAACTGTACTGCCCACCCACTCAAGTGAGTCTACCATAACCACACCTGCCCGAGGGGCCTGGAACCTGGTAGAAAGGCCTTCCCTCACTGAGCTGTCTCTTGACTTATAGATCTTACAGGTCATCACACCAGCTCCATTTGTGGCTCCTCAGTGTGGTTTCCATTAGGGTTGCATGTTTGTAGACTTCTAAATACTTTCTTCATGATAAACACCATTACAAAAAATGCCAGAAACCTTCATTTGGCTCTGAATTCTTCGAGGTAATGGACCATCGGCTTTGTCTAATAGAGAGCTCTTAATGACATCTATTGCATTGGGATTTCCTATCAAAATTCCTGCCTTGAGGAAAATTTGTAAGAATAACTAACCTGGGGTGCAGGACAGGCCTTGTGTGTGGCCCACTAATTCTCCAACTCTGCATATTTCAGGCAGACCATGAGTGAGACAGCCCTTCACATTGACCAGAACACAGACATGCAGCCAGTGCTACGGCTACATCTGTAACAGGCCTGCCTCCGAGGTAGGTGTGGGTGGGAAGCAAACGTAGAGTCTCTGGGTCTGTGACTACAGTCTGGGGAGGTTGCAGTGAGGGCCCTGCCTGTGTATTGGGCTCATTTCCAGTGGGATGTGGTTCTTGGATCAGGGTAACACTTCTCAGAGGAACTGACACTCATCTTGGTGCTGCTACCCAGGTTGTTAGGAAGTTCAGATCATGTCTCCCAAGCATAACAAGTTAGTTTTAGGTGAACCTGTGGAGTAAGCCTGACACACCTTAGGACTGTGAACATAGGGAGGGGCCAACCTGTCTGGGGCACCATCTTCTGAGATACGGTCCAAATGACGCCAGAGGCCTGAGTTTGCTTCTTGTGTGAATTCTGGTCAGCTTCATTCTCCCCCTATTGGTGTCTAGCCAGATGGCAAATGCCTCATGATAAACAACCAGGCTGGCCTCCTATAAACACTAGAGGAGTCACCAAGGACAGCCCAAACAGGAGAGACAACCTATTACAGAAAGCATTTGTTAGGGCACTGTGTCATCAGACCCTCGCCTTTTTTCAATCTCAAACCCACCAGGGTCTAAGCACGTGGAAGAAGCCCTACACTGAACCCAGGGCTGGTGGGGTGGGGAGTCTGAGATCCCCATGGAGACCCCTGCCCCTGGCAGAGGATGAGAGTCCTTTCTAGGAAGAGACCTTTGTAATAGTCGAGGGTCCCCATTCAATCACTTGGGCTCTGCAGTCACCAGAGCTTCACGTCAGCTTGTGATAAAACGAGAGCAGACAGCCAGATATTCAGAAATTAGAGGGAAGTCACTAATGTGAAGGACACAAAACCAACAGAAAAGGTCTTAGTGGTATCCTCAGAGACAAAAAGGTGGCATCCAAGAAGCAATGATACATAGCTGTCCCAGAGGAGCAATAGTACAAAAGCTGACATCATAACACCCCAGACCGGGCATGGGGGGTGAGGGAGTGACTTAAGAATGTAGAATGTACCTTCTTGCCATTCCAGAGAGTTAAGATCAAGGTGTCATACACACATCCCTGGAGGCCTGACTCAGCCTCTGTTCTCCCACCTTCTCAGAGGCCTCAAGAAATGGGTATTACCAGCAAGAGGCATTCTTCACAAAAAGTGAAATGGCTTCTGTGTGGGTCATGAAGAAATTCTCAAGCAGCTCAAGTTCAGACTCGAAGTGTAGTGCCATCTGAGCTTGGTGCTTGTGACAAAGCAGGGGTCTGCAGGAGCTCTGTCAAAAGTTCTCACCTCCATCTGCCTTCTAGTGCCAGTTTTAAATCCTGCTAGCTCTGTGCCACTGCAGTGCCCACAACAAGGGCAGGTATTGGAAGGAGCAGCACAGCCTGTCACTGGCCAACATCCTTGTCACCTTCAACTCACAGTTCCTGGAGATCAACAGAGACCTGCAGCATGAGAGTGAGTGACAGGGCATGGACCCTGGGTGTCTACAGGGTGCCAGTGAGGTGTTGGCAGATGGCTCTGTCCTGTCCCTTTCAGGAGGGCATCTGCAGTTTGTGCAGGAGCTTGCCAATGTGTACACCTGTTACCTCTGTGGAGAGTTGCCACAGGACTCCCACACCTGATTGTGTTGGGAATGGCCAGACCTACCCCCTCCACCAGCAGACCCAGGAGCCTGTGGATCAGTGGGTGGCTGCCAAGGGCCCGGGCATCAACTCCTGTGAGCATCACGGAAGTAGACTCTGCCTTTGAGCTCCAGAGCAGAAAGTGGTTGTCACTGTACCAGCTGGGGGGGGAGAGTTCCTGTGTGTACCACTGTAGCCTCATAGGTGGAGATCAAGAACGGGCTCGAAGCAGTCCTGACAGCCAACCCCAACTGAGAACCCAGGTCAGTTTGACGTTTAACATCCAGGAATTTGGGTGCTAAAGTGGTACCCTTGCTTCTTTATCAGTAAATCTTCTTTAAGGTGGAAACCATGTAAATGTAAACTTAAGATTTTCAGTTAAATCTAACGTAAAGGAATTGGGCACTTTTTTGACTAAGTACTCGGAGGTTTTTGAGCTGGTGTTCTCATTTGCTCCAGGCAGAACAGGAGCACCCGAAGGTGTCTGCCATCATGCTGCTGGCACCCTTAAGGAAATCACACTGCAGGAGAACCCTTCCTCGTAAGCACTGACTGCACTGCTCCCCCTGCAGTCCCTGACCAGTGGCTGGGTGCCCAGGATGTTCACATGCACACTCTTGACCATTGTGTCCTTTCTCAGGGCCTTACAGGATGCTGGAAGCCCCAACTTTCTCAAGTTGGCAGTACCTGTGCTCATGTACAGGTAAGTCTGAGGGCCTGAGATGGCTCTGACAGGCTTACTCTCTATCCAAGATGGTGCCAGGAGCATCTTCTGCTGCCACTATGGCCACAGGCCAAGCCTCAAGGGCCAAATGCAGACTCCCAGGTAGATGGCCCTCTGCGGTCCTGAGCAGGGGACCTTTCTAGATTTCCCATCTGGCCTGAGACACCTCCAGGCCTTTCATACCACAGCCAGTACTCATCCCTTGATTTATACACGTTCACTCCCCTCAGCCTCTGGGTGCTTGGAATCACTGTATACTCTCGTGTTAAAGGAAACGTGTGTGCACATGCAAAGCGTGTGTGTACACATATGTAAGGCATGTGTATTCAATGTGAGTGCAAGGTGTGAGTACACACATGTGAGGCATGTGTGAGGTATATGTGCAGTGTTTGTGCACATAGGCACACTGGCAAGGCACGTGTGTGAATGTGCATGTGGTATGTGCACTGTGTGAGGCATGTGTGTGTACGCATGTGATACGTGCGTGTGTGCCATGTTTGGAGCATTCATGTGCACATGTGCGATGCATGTGAGGCGGAATAGCTTTTGCAGACTTGCATGGTTGCTTCCCAGCCATCTGGAGTTGAGTCGTCCATGAGAGACCTTGCTGCTGTTGAGACCCTCTGTCCTGAGTCCTGCCTGAGGCAGCAGGTGGTGGGTCCTAATCTTCATTAGCAGAGGGGGCACCTCCTGGCTGCTTGGGTGGCAAGTCTCCCTGCTCCTCTTCACCAGGGTCTCGTCTTATCTTCATTCTTGGTCTGTATACTCCTGTGGACACTGTAGTCTGCTAGAAACCAGGACCCAGCCCTAACCCTTCCTCACTTGCGCAGGATCATGCGACACCTCCAGCAGACACTGTTGCTCCATGACTTCTTCCAGAACCTGCATGAGGAGCTCATCTACTTCTTCCAGTCAGTCCTCCTCTCCCTGCACTGCTTCAGCTTCACAAACTGGTGAGTGGGGAGGCCTTCTCAGAACCCTGGGGGCTGGGGTGGGCCATCCACAGGCTCTGTGCATCTGTTCCACATGCATGCCACCACGTAAGTGGGCCCTGCTGTGGCTTCTACTCACTCTTTGAGCCCATTTCCCAGGGGAGCGAGCAGGTGGGCTTCCTCACTGTCTTTGGGCTGATGCTCCGGTAGATCTACTGCCTGCATTCTCCGAGACTGTGGGGCTGAGGGCGGGGGCCTGGGTGCTGCTCACGGGTGCTTACCATCCCTGAGCAGAAAGACGAAGACTTATACCTATGACCCTGTTGCATCTGTCCACCTTTCAGTTTGAACATTGTGCCACGGGACCACAGGCTGCTGACCACAATTTTAAAAGGCTAAACCATTACTGAACTTCTGAAAAAGAATGGAAAGTGGGAGTTTCTCTAGGAAGTTTTCACTGTCACCAGAGTTAAGGTGGATTGACTGGAAAGCACAGGACAGGATATTAAATTTCCTCCAAGGCAAGGCTTGAGGTTGGCAGCTTCTGTCTGTCCTGCTGCCTGCCAGCCCTGGGCAGCAACTGCCAGCTCCCGAGCAGTTCCTACCAGTCCCAAGCAGGGTCCGTTCTGGGCAGGCCGAACCCCTCCTGTTCAGGGTGGGCATGCATCTCCTAAGCAGGGCTTTGTGCGGCGCCCTGCAGAGCTGCTTGGGTGTTCTGCATGCTGTTGGTTATAACCCAGCCCTCCTGAAAACTTATGGCCTCAGGTAAGGCTGGGCCAACTGTCCCCCCACTCTGTCGTTCAGAGCTCTGAAGTTGGTACCAAGCTCCAGGGAAGCACTTCTCTCCCCTTCCTGCCCACTTGCTCTATGTGGTTCAGTGCTCATGGTGTGGCTGAGCCCCCCACAAACACCATTGGGTACTCTCAGGCTTTCAGACACAGGTGGGTCCTGGCATCTGGGAACTTTGCTGGGTTTCATCCCTGTCGTACTGGTTTGTGTAGGTTCTTGGTAGATGAAGGAGTAAATTCCTTCTTGTACTTTTATTGTCAGTCGCTTTTCCCACTTTGTCTTTGTTTTTATTTCTTGATACAGAACTCTTTAGTGTTTTTTCTCTTTCTGCTCTGGGTTTGGGCCCTGCTTACGCCTTCCTTGCTTTGATGTTATTGAGAACAACTTGCTGGGTTTTCACCTAGAGATTTCCCACATATTTAGAGCCTGTGTGGCCTCAGATTTTATTTGCAGTCTGGAACTTCAGCCTGCACCCACTCAGGGTGAGGGTAGGGAGGTATCTGCCAAAAGGTCTCCTGCTCACTGTCCCCAGTGCTTCAGATCCCATGTGCCTGCTCGGCCAGTGGGGGGTTGTCATTGGTGTGTCACGGCGACAGAGTTTCCTCTTTCAGCCTCAGTTTAGATACAATGAGTTTATCTGCTTGAAAGCTGTGAGGGTGAAGATGCCATCAGATGAGAAAGTTGCTGATTTCTCTCTAACATGCATCCCTTTCTCAAGTTTCCATGGCTTTTGAGACATAACGACAGTTGTCACAACAAATCCCAAGTGGCATGTGCAGGGGTACATGTGCCCCCTCCTCAGAGGCCCTCCTCCCTCTGTCCTAGGATGCATGAGCTCTGCGGCAAGGTATCTTTCCACCTGAACAAGTGCAGAGACTTTCTAGCACTGGGTACAGTTTGCTGGCACCGTGAACGGCCTGGCCTGCTGCACCACCTGCTGGTTCCCGCCCGTACACTTCCAGAACTCCCTGAAGATGTTTCGGACAGGCAGTATTCTCATGGGAAATGACCTCCACCGCACTGACCAGTGGGTGGTCGGTGTAGGTGAGAAGCCACTCATAGCAGCGCTCCAGTTTCTGACCATGTGTGTGTCTGTCCTGTCTTCCCATAGAGAAGAGTGAACCCCTCCGACCCTCCTGCCAAGCCCAACTCGGCTCCTTGTCCCATAGGCCCAGGTGAAGCACTGTGTCATCATGAAGCAGGCCCTCCAGGTGCCCTACAGAAACCTGTCCCTGTACGGAGATGTGAGTGCCTGCCGTTTACACACCCCCAAGTTGCTGGGCAGACACAGCTCACAGGTCCTCTCAGAAGACCGCAGGGGCCTCCAGAGTCCACACCCACTGAGCACCTATGTTATAGCAGCGGTGCTGGACCTCTCTGCTCACCGTCTGGGTAGCAGCCCCATCTCGAAACAGTGGCATGCTGTCTAGTTATAGCACACACCATGTCTGCACTTGGGGATACCCAGGCCCTGCACCCCTGGGGTTGGTGGACTGTGTGGAGTTCAGGCCATGGCTGTGACAGTTGGCCCCTTGGCCACTCCTCCATTCCCAAGCGCCTCCCCATAAGGCCTCAAAGTGCTTGTGCTGGCCTGTTCCCTCTTGGGATTCTGCACCCACCCCCATCTCCTCCAGAGCCTGTCCCATCACCCACCCTACTCTCTGCTGCCCTTGGTGCGGAATTGCCTGCGAGCTTCCCCTACTCACACCCTAGAGCCTAGTAGAGGACCCCCACCCTTTCCAGACCCCCATCTGCTCAGCCTCAGATGTGACTGGCCACCTGTCCCATCCTGTGACCAACCTGTCTCTGCACATGGCCCTATGACAGCAGCCCTGTCAGCTTCTGCTGTGGTGTGGGCCCAGCTCGTCTGCACAGCTTCCATGCATGGTGTACCTCATTACAGATGGTGCTGCATGCAGCTGATGGCATCCCACAGGAGCCCAAAGTGCACACGCGGCCATTACTGCCCTCAGAGCTCTTCTACAGCATGGTGAGTCTATGCAGGGTATCTCTCCTGCCTCCTCCTGCTCCACCACCCAGTCTCCCTGTGACACAGTTTGCTTTCACTCCCCCCTTTTCTTTTTCACAGACATGGCTCACGACTCAGGGGTGCTCAGGCTTGATGTCCCAAGAAAGTGGTTAGACTGCTGCCCTGACTACATGTCCTCCCACCAACTGGGCCTCGAGGCCTGTCTGCTCCTCTGTGTCCAGGCCACCCTCTGCTTGCTGCTCATGGCGCTTCTTGGCTAATGGTGCTGCTGGACATCATCCTGGCCTCTGGAGTAAGGCTGGTGGCCGAGTGTGAGGGGAGGCTTCCAACAGAGCCTTCCTTGAAGGGCTTCCCCTTCAGTTGCTCTTGTAGGAAAACTAGGCACTAAAGCTGTTTCTAGAAGACCTCATGCATGAAATCACTGTCCTACCCAGCGTAGTGAGGGTGATTGCATGGGACCTGAATTGCCAGAAGCGAGCCCTGCTGAAGGCATCCGTGCACAGTCACAGCACAGGGCCCGCCCCCAGGCCTAGCCCCCACACTGCGGGGCTCAGCAGGTGGATCTATGCCTGTTTCCTTTTGTAAAGGGTGAGATGCCCCCAGAATGGCAAACAGCTGGCCGTGCTTGCACCGGCCACCTTGCTCTACTTCACAGAGAACTGTGCGTGTGGGCTCAGCCACAAAGCAGCCAGCTGCAGCCTTCTGCACACCCCAGGTCCGCTCCTTCCTGCACCCACACTGTGTGGTGCCGCCACCCCACATCTGGGTGGGGTTCTCAGAAATCACTCATAGAGCTGGGGGTGCCGCTGCACATTAAGAGTAAATAGTGGCCACTCAGAGCAGCCCCAGAGTTCTGGCAAAGCTCTGCTTTTGCACCTGCCAGCCAGATGCCCAGGGCCATGGCCCCAGGCTAGGCAAGGACACACTGGTGGTCTGATGTATGGCTACCCTGGTAGCCCACCACATGGCACGTGTGCCTTAGGGGGTGCAGATGGGTAGACACCAGGACCCGCAAGTGGATACTATGGGGCCTGCAGGCACAGCAAGACCAAAGGCAGCCGCGTGCTAGAATTCTGTGCCTATGTAGATGGTAGACTCGGTCCCAACTATGCTGCTGGTGCTGCTGGGTGAGGTGCTGGGCCTGTTCCTGAGTTTCCAAAGTAGAAATGTCGACCATTGGTGTCTTCGTGTCCCACGTGGTGGCAGAAAACCTGAGCCGGTAATTGGCACCCACTCTGGGGTCCTGTCTCCTGGCAGGGGTGAACCACTTGTGGTGGCAGTCTCAATACAGCAGGATTCACCCCGAGAACTAGTTAGTTACAAGATGGGACAGGTGGCCAGTCACACCCCAAGGCCCAACCCCAGGTTGGGCCTTGACTGCGAAGGATCCTCCCACCTTTAGACAGAGCTGCCAGCCCTGGAGCACAGGGCTCGGCTGGCACCCAGATCCCCTGTCTTTGCTCCTTACATGTCCCTGAGCAAAATCACTCGACCTTTGTCCTTTCAAACTAAGTGTCCACCTGTATGGGAGCGGCAGCAGGTCTTGCAGCCAGAGGGTCCTGTTGGAGTTGGCGGGATATTTGGAGCAGTTAGCAGCCTGGGTCTGTAAAAGCTGCCCGCCCAGAGCAAGCCAGTAACAGAGTGGACTGCACCTGTAACCCACAGCGTGTCACCAGCTTCCTGCTTTCTCCACAGACCTTCAAATGCCACAAGTCAAGACCACAGATCACCTGCAGCTGAGCAGATTTGTGTAGATTTTAGAGAATTTGTGACTTTCTTTAGTCAATGCTCTCAGGGAAGTTGGTTTACTAAATCCGACACTAGAAGTGCTGTGACCCCAGCCACATTTGGAATTCCCACAGAGCCAGCCCACCAGAGGAGCTGTGGCTGCACCCTTCTGCCTGACTGCAGAACAGTTAGAATAAACCACTCTAACCAAAATCTCTTTCTTGAGACTTTGTAACTCAAAAGGATGTGCTGACCAGAGCCGCCCACCCTACACCCCTCCGTGATGTCCCTGGAATCATTTGTGTTTTTTACATATCTGAGTCTAAAAGTTTATTTTTGAAAATCATTTACAAGCTTTAAAAGATTATATAAAAACTGTCCAGTTTTTTGTGAGTTCTGTTCAACCAGGTGAAATGAAAGGTTTTTGTTTGTTTGTTTGTTTGTTTGTTTGTTTGGTGTTTCTCCAATCCCTGTATTCACCTCTGCCAGGTTTATTTTCAGGGATGGGAAACAACTCAGAATGTCCCCCTGAGGCCACCAGGGCTGTTAGTGTGCTTCAGGAGAGGTGGAAGGCTCCTGTGCCCTCCTTGGGACAGTGCTGTC
Source organism: Pteropus medius (assembly GCF_902729225.1). Taxonomy (NCBI): domain Eukaryota; kingdom Metazoa; phylum Chordata; class Mammalia; order Chiroptera; family Pteropodidae; genus Pteropus; species Pteropus medius. Next base: position 3,127,259 of record NW_024349798.1, on the reverse strand, counting down.
AGGCCAGGCCCCTGCAGTATTATCCACTTGTCTTTTGGCTTCCCCACCTGAGGACAAGTCGCCCTAGAAGGGTTATGTGTAGGGTCTGAATTACCCAACAGTCTCTGAAGCACAGCTGCAGACATGGGGGAGATGGCACTCAGGAGAACCTTGCCACCTCTGCCCAGGGCTGCCTTCCCTCTTGCTATATGGAGAAGAGCCCTATTCTCTGGAGAACCCTAGTGGCACTGTCGCCCCCACATACAGCTGGAGCTGATAGCAACTGGGAGTGGCACAGGGTGGCTCGGAAGTGACCAGGTGAGAGGCTACAGGTTGGAGCCATGTCAGGAATGGGTGGGGACAGCACTGAGCTATGGGTCCTGTCTGGTTGGAGGATTTCCTCCTCTTCCTCCCTGAGCTCTCTTCAGGAAACCTGTCCAAAGGTCAGAGCACCCCACACACCATTTTGAATCTTGCTGAGCACTGAAAGCAGCACAAGAGGACCTCCGTCTGCCACAAGGTCTTGTACCTGCTGTCCACGTTCGCCACATTCCCTGGGAGGCCTGGCCTGCATCACCCTCTCCCTTAGGGGCCTCAGCAGGCATGGGGCCTGGAGTGGCAGTTTCTAGGCCAGCAAGGAGCTCTGTTGGCTCTCACCAGTAGCCCAGTTAGTGGAGCTAATTTCAGAAAGGCGTCTGGTCTCCCTGGACCCACTCTGGGAGTCTACGAGGTGGCGCTAAGCTGGAGGACAAGCTGTCACTGCTTCCTGAGCATCCGCCTCCCATGTCCTGGGCCTCTGAGCATTCCAGCCCTACCTGATACCCATTTGATTCCAGTACAAGGGGAGTCTGGACTTGGATGTATTCAGGGTCCACAAATCCAGCCTCCCAGGAAGATGAGTCATAGGGTCCTCCACTCTCACGAAGAATGGGGGCTTCAACTCAGCCACCAAGTGTCGTCATGGCCTCCATCACACAGGCCTGCCTAAGCACAATGACCACTGCCGAATCCTAAGAGTCTCCATGGCGGCACCCAGAAACTGCTTCAGCACGGCAGCAAGGGAAGCGCAGGACCTCTGCCCTATGCAGCTCCTGCCTCCAGGCCTGGCTACACTGTGCTAAGAATGCCCAGGAGCTCAAGTACAAGTCTCTGAGCCCTGACAGCAGTTCTTAGTGGATTTCAGCTGTGACCACATGGAGCTTTCTGATTCCACAGAAAATTCAAAGAGCACCTGCAAAGCAGGTCCCTGGAGCTGACCACATGAGTCCCTGCCCAGCAGGTCACACCAGGGCTTCTCCCAGGGGACTCTGGGATGCTGTCGGGCCAGAGCCTGGTCCTCTATGCCTAATTCAACATGCACCCTCTGAGGGGAAGACGTGACTAGGTGGTGGGGTGTAGGTCTCAGTGCAAACCTTAAGCCAGTCCTGGGAGCCAACAAGACCCCTGCCCTGAGCATTCCACCGTGTGTGAGTAGGGCCCCCCAGCCGCAGCCGCAGGAGAGCCCCAGGCAGCCAGTCATAGCACCCAAGGGGCCAGGCAGGCAGGTGAGCACAGGCCCCAGGGGCCACTAAGAGGGGGCGGCGTGAGGCCAGCAGTGCATCCATTTGCCCTGAGGACACAGATGCCCTTGGCTCTAAGCCCCCCAATCCCCTAAATCTGTAATAAAAATAATTCCTAGTTTCCTTGATGTGCCCCAGTTTCAGAAGTGCCTCCTGATTGTGTACATGTGTCAGTGGTACCATGAGGTGACACTGACCCCTTTTTGGAATCACAGCAGGGAGGGCCAGGGTGTCTAAGGGGGCGGGGGCACCCCGACCTGCCTTTCAGGTGGGTGCAAAGTGACTGTTCACAGGACCCCGGCCCAGGGGAGGCCACAGAAGCACAAAAAGACCTGATTCAAGCCTCTCCGGGGAGCCTTGGCCCTGCTATCTGGGGGCCTGCCCAGGATCCAGCCTGGTACCTGCATCACCCAATATTCCTGGGTCCCTCAAGAGTGGAGCAGGGCAGCAGGCCCACTGGGCATACCCAGGGCATCATCATGCGGTCCTTGTCCTGATGGCAACTGCCCTGAGGACTGGAGGAAAGGGTAAGGGTCCACCTGGGCTCCATTGCAGGGCCTTTGATGGGCTTGGCTGTAAGGAGTCTAACAAAGGAGTGATAGGTCCGCAGCAAGAAAGGAAATCCCCTCCACCCCAAAGCCACCCAACCTGGGCTTCAGCACCTCTGAGCCGACACTCACCACCTTCAGAGGCAGAACCTTCCCAGGGAACCCTTGGGGCAGCTGCCTAGTCTGCCTACCTCTGGCCTGGGCAGGGGCCAAAGCAGGGAGCAACTCCACAAAGGCCCAGGTCTCCTTGCAGAAAAAGGCTCACACCTGTGGGTGAGTCAGCTTCAGAGAACGGTCACCCACTAGCCTGTCAGTGAACACTGCTAAGGCCCAGAGGGTCCTGGCCTTGTCCCTGCTACTCCTACCTGACCTGATTCCAGTCCAAGAGGGGCATTGGAGCGCTGGGGTACAATTTACCAGCTGAGGATCTTCTGCGACAGCACCAAGTGGCAGCCCAGGAGCCCACACTGCCCCATGGGAAGAGACCTCATCGCCCAGGGCCAGAGCTGATGTCACATTGTCCCTGGCTGCATCTCCCACCCCTGGAGGCTGGCTGGGTCAGGCAGAATCCCTTGGGTGAACCCAGCCCTGAAGAGAGTGGGTGGAGGGTGGGGGCGGTGCCAGGGCCTGGCCCCAGGTGGCAGGAGTGGGCGGGGCACATGCTGGGCTCTGTCAGCCCCTGTGCCCGGCTCCCTCGTCCATCACTTCGCCCTCGCAGTCACTTCACCATCACTTGGCCCTTGTCATCATTTCTCTCTTGTGGTCACCACCCAAGGTAAGTTTGATGAACTGGTCCCTTGTGCTGAGCAGAGAACTGAGACCCAGGGTTCTGAGACTTGCCCAGGTCCCATTGGGCTGACCTGGACAGAACTAACCCGAGACAAGACGCCCTGCCTTACCATCTCCGGGCTAAGGGCAGCTGCCCTGCGAATCCCAAGGACCCAAACCCGACCTGCGGGGAGGACCCCCTCTGTGTGCGGGCGGGGAGGGTAGGGGCGGGGCAGCCGATAGGGAAGACAGCGGCGTCCCTGCGCGGAGTGCGCCGCCCGCAGTGCCCGCCTAGCGCCGTGTCCGGGGGCGGCGCGGGTTGCGGGGCGCAGGGCGGGCAGGGCTCACGGGGCTGGAGGCAGGCTCAACGGCGGCTGCGCGCAGGTAGGGTCAGGCGGCCGGGGAGGGGGCTGCAGACATGGCCACTGCTGCCCCCGGATTGGGATGCACCCCCACGTGGCTGTCCGCGTGAGAGCCCGCGCTGGGGGTGGGGGTGTTGGAACGTGGGGTCTCTGGGAAGGGAGCCCCTGCACACCCCCCTTTTGGCTGCCCCTCAGAGGTGCCCTGCTTCCCTGGGCTCTCACCATCCCCCTGGCTGACCGATCCCTCCCAGTCTGGCCACTCTCCTAGTTGCTGCAACGACCAGGGCCCATCCCCCCACCCCAGGATGGAGCCCCTCCATCAGGAGCTCCCTCCACAGGCTGAGGCCGACAGGATCATACTCCTCGGCCTTTGCCCACCCTCCCAAGGTCAAGTAAGCCCCTGGCTCCCAGCCTTGGTGATAGGGGCAGGGGCTGGGGGACAGCGAGAGATTTCCTGGGGCCCTAGAGTAGGCTGGGGTGGGGGAAGCAGGTAACCACCTGCCCTAATGTTCCCTCAACTGGCTGGATCTCCTGAGAGGTCTCAACCTGTGGCTTTGCCAGGCTGGTTCACAAGCAGAAACTGGGCCAGGCGGTTTGTGAATAGTTCCAGGGGAGATGCTAGGCAGCAGGAGGCTGCAGATGTTCTGTGTCCTGGACCTGCTGTGCTGCCTCTGACCCCCAAGATCCTCAGCACCCTCCACCCCCACCCAGAGATGCAAATTGCAGCCAAATCCTCCTAGCCTCAGATTAACTTGCCCTCAGTGGGGGCTTTGCCCATGCAAAGCATGGGGGAGGCTCTTGGAGGGGGCAAGCAGGGTCCCACCCTTTACATAATGGCCTGGGCATCACCTCTGCAACCAGGAGTGGGAAGAGGGCCTCACAGTTGGAGGGTGGGGGCAACTGGTATGAACTCCTGAGAACCTATGTTATGTGCTGGTCCTACCTCCCCATCCCTTTCCAACCCAGAGGCCCAGCCTTGGTAAGTAAGGCTTTGGTGGGGTGGGGAGCAGAGCTAAGGGTGGAAAGTTTCTTCTGCAGTTAATTAGCCCCATGGCGGGGGCAGGCATGTGGGGCCTCATTAATAGGGCCTCAGCTCCAGGCTCTGCACCTTGGTCCTGCCCATGTGGACCTGGGCAAGTGCCTGGGCCGGTGATGTGGTCCCTGGTGACCCCTCCAGGCAGTGGGTTGGAGGTTAGTGTACAAAAGTGGGGCTCCTCCTTTTGTGGGGAGGCTCACCAGTAGAGATGGAACATCTGGGGGCTTATTGCAGGTGGGCAGCCCCCTGACTCTGTTCTTTCTTCCTATGCCCTCTAGCCTCAGGCTGGCTACTTCCGAAGCCCCCGACGCCATGGAGGAGTGGGACGTGCCCCAGATGAAGAAAGAAGTTGAGAGCCTCAAGTACCAGCTGGCCTTCAAGAGGGAGATGTCATCCAAGACCATCCCTGAGTGAGCTCCCAGGACCCCAAAGCCTCGGCCTCACCCTATCCATGGCCAGCCATTGATTTGCATCTCATTTCCCTGCCCTGTGCTTATTTCCATAAGCCAAGACCACTCCCCTATTCTTGGGGGCCAGGTGCCCACCTACTCACTCCAATCTTCTCCTCCCCACCCGCAGGCTTCTCAAATGGATCGAGGATGGGATCCCCAAGGACCCCTTCCTGAACCCTGACCTGATGAAGAACAACCCATGGGTAGAGAAGGGCAAGTGCTCCATCCTGTGAGAACCCCATATCCCCAGGCTCGAGCCTCTTTGTGAAGAGGACAACTCTGTAAAGGTGTGACTTTTATAAAAACTTTCCAGGATGTCTGTGCTTTTATACATTTTCTAATGAAAAGAAAGCAATGCCAGGGCATCTGGTGTTGATCTGGGGATATTCAGCATGACGACAGAGTGTCAGTCATGATTTCAGGGTGTCTGGAGTGGACACCAGGGGTCTGGTATGGCCTCAGGGCATCTGGCATGGATCTAGGGGTCCAGTGTGGACCAGGGCATCCAGCGTAACCCCAGAGAGTCCAGTGTGGACTGGGGTGTCCAATGTGATCCCATGGCATCTGGTGTGGCCCGGCTACAGCAGGTCCCTGATATGCAGGCTGCGCCGAACAGCATTGGATACGCCCTCCTTGAAGCGGAACCAGACGTCACTTCTGCCCACTGCAGTGCCCATGCGCCGCTCAGCTGCATCCACCTCAGGGGCTGTGTCCTCTGTGGGGGCCATAGGGTTGATCTTCTGCCCGAATCCAGCCCCTCCCTCTACCACTTCTGCACCCCGCCCCCACACATACCTGTGCTTAGGGCTGCTGCTTTTCTGACAACCACACGGCCGAAGAAATCTCTCTCCGCCTGAAAAGAGTGACCGGTCAGGCTCATGGAGACAGACTCATGGAGACAGACCCATGCCATGAGGGACGATAGGTCTCACGGAGACTCTGAGCAATGGCCCACGTCAGGGGAGTAGACACCTGTCCTAGCCCCCTACCCTCATTACAAGCTGACCTGCTCAGCAAGTATTCCCTCTGTCCCTCACCACCCTCATAGCCACCTGCTCCATCAGGGTCATGGTCAAGGCAGAAGGTGCCAGCAGAGCCCACCTTCCTTCCCAGAAGAGAAACTGAGCCTAGGTGGATTCCCATCCTGCTGAGCAGCAGGGAGCTGGACCTTTAGGCAGACTCCTCGGGAATTAGAACCCTCCTACACCAAGGTCACCCAGCCTCACCCTGCCCCACCTTCACAGCCACTTGTCACCCCACTCCCCGCACCTGGTCCTCCTGGGCAGCTCTCTTCAGGATGCGCTCCAGCCACTGTTCATGGCTGCGTGGGGTAGGCGGCTGTATCCCTTTTCCCCCAGCATCCCCCTGTGGACTCTCGGTCTTGGGGGGCCTCCCGTCTACCTGCAGGAAGTTGGTGCAAAGAGAACTGATGGGGCAAGGCTGTTCAAGGGGCAGTGTCCACTCCGAGGGCACTGTCCTACCAGGTCCTGCTCTGCCCCAAGCCAAGATTGGGCTCACCTGGGAGCTGTCCCTATCCCGGGCCAAGGCCTCTGCCCGCCGCATCTTCTCCACTTCAATCTCGTGGGCAATGAGCTGCTTGGCCTGGTAGGTGAGGAGCTTTCGGGCAGGCAGCTCAGGAAAGCGGCAGACCTCCTCCACGTTCCTGCTCTCAAGGTGGGTGGGGCAAGACACCCGGGCACCCACTCAGTAGAGACAGAGCAGGGACAACCCACCAGACTGACTCCAAATGCTAGAATGTGAAAGCTGCAGGACGGGGTCCAGTTCTGGCTCTGCCATGGCCTAGCCCCAGGCCAGCAGGGAATTATCCCTGAGCCTCAGTATCCCCAACTGTATATTGATATGAGAAGGAACCTCCCCAGGGCTGTAGCAGGAGAAATAAGACAACAGGGCAGGGCTGGGGCTCAGGCTGGGCTGCACGATCAGGAACCACCACTACTGCCTCCTTGCTACTGGCACAGAGGAATATCTGCATCCCAGATACACCAGGGCCCTTGCTGGGCAGCGGGACCATCTCAGGATGGAGAAAGAGCGCTGGGGAGCATAGCCCCAAGACCTGAGGTTTACTGCAGAGCCTCTCACTGCTCCACTGTCCCCCAGAGGCCACCCCAGAGGGCCCCTGGGGGACAGTGGAGCAGTGAGAGGCTCTGCAGTAAACCTCAGGTCTTGGGGCTATGCCTGCCCTGGGGCCACCTCATAGGCACATCCGAGAAAAAGCTGAGCTAGAACTGACATACTCCCAAACTCCTAACAGATGGGGAAACAGACTCACAAGTCTCACCAATGCCATGCTTTTAGATTTCCAGCCCAGCCTCCCGGAACCCCCACTCCAGGTACTGTGCAAACTCACGGTTCCAGCCTGTAGACATACTGCCCATCGGGCGTGCGCTCCTGGCGGTAGGTTAGGCTATAGGCAAGCATGGTGCCCACAAGGCTACCCAGCTGCAGCTTCTCACGGGTGCTGTACAGCTGTGTGCTCACCTGTGGGCAGATGGGCAGCGCTAAGCACAGCTAGGGGTCCTGTCCCATTAGAAGCTACCCCCTACACTTGAGTGAAACACTCACAGGGCGCAGCTTAGGCACAAGGATGTCCAGGAGAAGGCAGAGGGTGTCCAGGACAAGGGCTTGGGGCGAGGTTTGGCTGCGGGTGGCCGGTGTGATACCTGACACCAGTGTCTGAATCAGGTTCTGCGCCCGGCTTATCCGGTTCTGGGCCTGGAGTGGAGGGTGAACCAGGATCAGGTCAGCCAGGACCACCCCTCCAGGACCCTAGGCTCAGCTTGGACAGGAGCAGGGTGCAGAGCGTACCTCCTGCTGACTACTTGGAAAGGCGATCCTTGGCACGTGGCTGGAGGCGAACAGCAGGTGGAAAACTGCAGGCAGGAAAGGCCGGTAGCGCAGCAGCTGGAAGCTCTGGCCATGGTGGGCGGCCTGGCCCAGCAAGTCCTCAAAGGCTAGCCAGTCAAGCGCCACGCACACGGTGCCAAGGCTGGAGTCCCGCAGCCGCAGGCGAAGGAAGTTGTCAAACAGGCCCTGTGGGCAGCAGGTCCCTGAGCCCCTCCAGCCTCATAACCCCCCAAAGCACCCACTGGGACCCTTCACCACCCAAATGCCTTGGCAAGTGTGGGGTCTCAGGGCAGCAGCAAATACCAGCAAGTAGCCATAGGACCCTGAGAGGAGAACAGGAAGGCCTACCTTCCGCCCCCACTCTGGTTTGACCAAGACGTGCAGGAGAGAGCCCCCAACTCCCAACCCCTCCCTTTAGGAAGTTCTGTCCACCAAATTGACAGACCCCCGGCTCTCCTTCCATACGGGAGTCCCACCCCCTCCCGCCACCACTCTGTCCTCCGCACTGTGGATTTCCGGATTTGCACGGATCCCTGGCCATTAACACAAAGCTGCTTAGTTAGGGAGGCAGCTTAGGCCAGGCTTTGTCGGGGGACAGGGGGGGATCTCCGCCACCTGCTCTGGCCAAAATCTCACCCCACCTGCTCTCTAACCCACATGTCCCCATTACTGTAGCTCACGTCCTCTCCCAGCCACTGGGTCAGGCCGCCCAGCCGCTGCCGCTGCCCCTCACACTGATTTACACCTGGCAGCCAGTGATCCCATCAATCGAACAACACCCCACCACCCACCTCATCTCCCGCAAAGCCTATGCTAGCCATTCCCCTCCTGGTACCAGCCAGCCCTTCCTCTGGCCCTCCGTCCTGCTCACAGTCCCCTCGGAAGTCTCCCTGATGCTCCATGTCTGCCTCATCTCACTCATTCCACCTGCTTCTCCTCCAGCTTAGCACCATCTCAATCATCTCCCACTCACCGTCTGGGGATGAGGGGACATGGCCAGGTGCTGGCCTCCTGCCTCCCCGCCAACCCCCACCCTGGAAAGATTTGAGGTAGTGATTACCTGAACCATCTTTTCATGCTCGCCTGTGGAGGCGGCCGCATGCAGGATGTGGTAGAACCGCTGTGCGGCCATGGTCAAGGGTGCCTCGGCAGCATGGGGTCCCCAGCCCGTGAGCCCGTCACCCAGCAGGAGCATGTGGGTGGGCAGAGTAGGGTCCTGGCCCACACGTCGCCTGCAGAGGGAGTACTGAGGCTGGAGTGGAGCCCCCGCCTACTTTATTCCTCTTAGCAGTGCCCTCCCAACCTGAGGTGACCCCGGGGGTGGGGGGTCAGTGGGGGAGGCCGAGGCACAGCCCTGAAGGCAGGGCCTAGGCAGCCTTGGGTCTCAGTTGGCCAAGCGGGGTCCAGCCTGCACACGCAGGGTCTGGTGACCAGGACTAGGGCGCCACAGACATCCAAGCCAAGGCTGGATGACCTGCCCACTCATTTTGCCTACCCTGCCTACCTCTGGGCTCGAGGCAGCTGGAAGATCTCTTGCCACACAGAGAAGAGCCCCTTGCGCTGATCCTTGACGCCAACTTGTGTGGTCTGCACAGCCCGAACGCTCAGCTCCCGCTGGCCCTGTCCATGCAAGAACTAGACACGAGGTATGGGAGGTGAGGGGTAGCTGCTCCCTGCTCCACCCCACCACAGCCAGCTGCCCCCTGCCCACCTGCAGGGTGTTGATGCAGGCACGGATGTCATTGTCTGTTTTCTCGCAAAGGGCTGCCAGCACACCTGGGTCGGCCTGCAGGCCTTGACGTACAGAGATCTACAGGAGGCAGGAGTGTGAGTGTCCACCTCCCCAGAGCCCCTGCCCTGTGGCTACCTCTTTCCTAGAAATAGGTAACAGCTCTTATCCTACTAGCGGGACAAAGGCTACGGATCCTGCTGACTGGCCTCGTTCCCCACTAGGGACCAACCACCACCAGAGACTAAAGTGATCCAGTCACCCTCACTCTCAGGACCTGGGCCAACCAGAGGAATGGGGTGCTGGGGACAGCAGAGGGAATGCAGCACTGGATGAGAGGGGAGGGGTGATTGAGACCAGGACAAGGACCATGTCCCCCCACCCCATTGTCAGCCATGCAGCCTGGGCCCTGTGCCACTCCCATCCTGGCTCCCCCGCCCTCACTGACCTCCTGTAATCTCTGCACAAGCCTGGAGGGCAGTGTGGGTGGGAAGTGGAGCAGGAAGGCCTGCTGCTTCAGCTGCCGCAGGGAGGGTGCAAACCTGTGGGATGGGCATAGCGGGGCTGGGGGGGACCTTAGTGCCAAATCCCAGCCTCAAATCTACTGGGTAGCTGGGAGGGGCATGGTCATGTCCCCCCAGGGGACCTTTGCCCTCCTGTGGAAGCCCCGCCCAGCAGAACTCCTCGGTCCCCTACCCCCAAGACCCCACTCCACCCCACTCACTGGTCATTACAGATGCAGATGACTGGCCTCATCAGGAGCCCTCCCTCTGCCCGCCGCCGCCGCCCCCTGCCCGCTGGCACAGCCAGGTCCCCAGGCTCTGCCTCCTTTGGGCCCTTGCGGTCGATGATGCTGAGGAGCACATTGATGGAAGCCTGGGGAGACATGCATCAGGTGCAATGAGCCACAGCACCCATTGCTGGCCCACCCGCCCACCCACCAGGCAATAATCCAGGAGGCCCACCGTGGGGGCCCCATCGATCTCGTCAATGACCAGGCAATTAGGCTTCCCACCAGCACCCAACACCGACTCCATCTGCGTAGCAGCCTCGATATGCGTGCGGAAGGCCTCAGGGCTGCGGTCATCACTGGAACCATGAGGCGAGGCAGGGGCTATCGGGGCAGTTGTGGCCTGGGCCAGGGCAGCAGCCAGTGCCCCTGGCAGGACGGTCCTCCAGGGCCGTGCTGCCACACTTACACCTTAAGAATACCACACAAGAAGACCCCAAATCCCAGTGACCCGAGAAGGGGTGTGGTCCACAGCCAGTGTCCCTGGAATCCCAGCCCCACCTCTAATCCACTGGTGTCCCTGACTCAGCCAGACACGTCAGGACAGAAGAGAAACTCAGTGTCTAGGCCTTCCCTTCCACTCACCTTGCATTCATTTCTACCACACAGTACCCAGCATGCCTTGCAATCACATGGGCCAGAGTGGTCTTGCCCAGCCCTGGGGGTCCACACAGCAGCGCCACCTACAGCCCAGATATATGAAAACATGCTGCAGCCTACACCACTTCAGGGAGTTCCTGGGCCCAATCACAGAGGCTGAAAATCCTAGCCTGTGAGGCTTTGGCACTGGGAGATGAGCCCCCACCCCATCGCAGTCACCAAACAAGAATACCAGCATGTTCATGGCTCAGAGTCAGTGCTTCAGAATGAGAAAGCCCTACATAAATCAAGTAATAGAGGAACCCAACGGACACAGCTGTTACTGACATGACTGACCCCCTGAAACCACTTACTGTCCACCATAATCATCCTTCGGGAGGTGCAAGGCCCTTCAAGGAACACTGACTCTACCTGAGTCATCACAAGAACAACTCAAATCACACTCGTGTCATTGACATCCTACACCAAGACCCTGACATCATCATGCCCACAGCTTTCGGGGCAGTAAATGTGTGTGCCTCATGACCCTCAAAAGCTACAAACGTGCCAGCCAATAAGTATAACCCCTGGGATAAGAGAAGTATACAGTGCAGCCAAATGGGGCTCACCTTCTGCCGGGGCCGCTGGCTTGGGTCCAGCTCAGCCTCCAGCATCTCTTCTAACACCTGCTCGTGGCTTTTCCACTTGCTGGAGGCTATGGCCTCCTTGCCAACCCGGACCGGCTCCACACTGGGCCTGGGCTTCCGGGCTGGCCTCTCTTGGCCGAACACCACCAGGTCCCACAGCTTTAGCCACTTGAGGAGGCAGCGGTTGGTGAACTGCAGGAAAGGAGGCATTGCCTAGGGGGACCACCAGCACCAAAGATTCCCAAGGCCTGACCCTTATGCTGTCATAAGCTTGGGGACACACGGGGACGCTGAGGCTGTGACAAGTGACTGGCACCAGTCACCCTGCCAGTGAATGGCAGAGTGGGGCTCACAAAGGGCCTCTGTCTCCATAAGCCCTGGTCCTAACTTCTCCAGGAGTCCCCGCTATCATCAGGGATGATCCCAGGAGCATCAGCTGCTGAGAGAGCAGGAAAGGAAACAGAGGCTCCAAGCCGGCGTGCCCTGGATCCCCAGCCCACATCACAGGTTACCAGCAGCATGCTGGCATCATATCCACACTGGGACCCTGGGAACTCCCTAGGAAGTCCACCTGGCCTCCAGTCCTGGCTTCCTTTTCTGAGCTCTAATGTCCTGTCCCAATCTACAACTCAGCAAAGCTGATCAGAGCCCTGCCCTCCATCCCAACTGCCCCGTAGCTGTCAATATATGGTTTGGCTGGATCCTGAATTCCCCCTCCTGGGAACAAGGAAGCCAGTCACACATAAGCAAAAACAAGGCCTCACATCGTCACTGAGCAGTTCCATGTAGTGCTGGGGCGCAAACTTGTCCACCCAGAGGTAGTGCTGGGAGTCATCTTGGCTCTTGGCTGGCTCCTCCTCAAGGACCCCCAAGGGCTGGGCCTCTTCCTCTATCTCCTCTGACCTGAGGCTAGAGAACATTGTGCCCTGAGCTCCTAGGCCTTAACCCCATGCAGGGGCCACCCCCTCCCAGAATTCAGGCTGGGGGTCAGCAGTCCAAGAACCGGTAAGGATCTCAGGGCCAGAAGGGTCCACTACATCACCTGTGCAGTGTATCTGAGAGCTGCTGTGCCTCTTCGAGCAATCGTTGCCGCCGCTGTGCAAGCAATAGGGATTAGGATCAAGATGGCCTAGCCAGCCACGGTCACCTGAGAGTTACCTCTTCCCCTCCCAGCAAACCCCAGCAGATCTCACCTCATTGTTGACCTGCTCCTTCAGAGAGGCGAAGGACACACCTAGCAAGTCCAGCTGGTCACGGCCACGCCACCGGATGTCCGGGAAAGGGCTCTGTGGTGGAGGAAGAGTAACAGTCACCTCTGGGCCCCCTCCAAGATCATAGGGTTACCCACAGACCACCCCTCCCAACAGTGCTCAGGGACCCAGGTGGTACTCCCTAGCATCAGCAAGCCAAGAGATGGAGAAGCCCCTCTCTAACCAGGGACTCCCAGGGGAAAAACCAATAGGAAAGGAGGGAGCAGAAGTAGGAGGAGGAAGGGGAGGGAGAAGGGCAGGAGGAGGGAGACAAGGTGGATGACTGGAGGCCAGATGGACTTCCTAGGGAGTCCCCAGGGTCCCAGTGTGGATATGATGCCCAGGACCCTTTCCTGGGCAGCTTCAAGCCCATTTAACCGCGCAGGAGGATCATGAACCCCCGCCTTCCTCTTATGGCTGCACAGCACCCACCTGTACCCCAGTTCCCACTGGGTCAGCCCGAAGCACCAGAAAGACCCGATCACCATCTGTTGAGGTCACATTGATATAGTCCTCCAGAACAGGGGGTCGCCTCAGGACAGGATTGTGGGTGGCTGGTGATGTCTGTATAAGACTCGTGTCAGCACCAGCATCCATGGGCCTAAGAAGGGACCAGGACTGTCTTGGGACTCTTGCCTCCCGTTACCCTCAAGCGAGAGCCCTGGATCCATCCTCAGCAACCAAGCCCTCCTACAGGCCCCTAGCCCCAGGCCCTGTCCAAGGATCGAGATCCTTCCAAGTCTCCCTAGAACACCTGTGCCCCAAGACACACACCTCTCGCCCCACAGATCAGCGGGGATCTCAGGACTCGGTGGAGGGGTGATGTCCTGAGGAGAGAAGTCAGGAAGCGGCGGCTCTTCCATCTCATCCAAGCCGAAGTTCAGCCTCTTGACCGCCTCCAGCCTGGGCCGCTTGACCCTGGGGGCTGGGGACAGACACACACTCTGGGAAGGAAGAAAGGCACTTCCCATGCCTCAAACTCTACCCCTGTGCTCAGCGTTCCTGCAACATACTTTGGAGCAGGGGCCTGTCCCTCTGGACGTTGGTGGCCAGCTGCCTCTTCTTGGCACTGCCCTTTCGGTATTCTGAAGGTCCACCTGGAGTGCAAGGAGTAGCAACGTCCCCTCCAGCAATAGCCTCTTCGAAAGTAAGCCGGATCCGGCCCACCGTGGGCCGGGGGCTCCTGGAAGGTGACAGGGCCGCTGTCCCTGTAGGGAGAGAAGATTCACAGCAACCGCCTCAAGACAGCCGGCCTCCACACACAGCGGCGCTGGAAGTCCCTTCTCTCTCCAGCGCTTCCCCCGCCCCCCAGGTCGCTGCTGCCTCTGGCCTTCGCTCGCCTCCCCTCTTCCGTGCAGCCCTCGCAGACTCCCGGGGACGGACCAGGACTCTGTTCAGCTATGAGTGACGAGGCCGCGGCAGGACCCGCACTCACCTTCCAACTCGGCCAGCACCTCAAGCTCGGCCGCGAACTGGCTGTGGAAGTTGTCTTCGACGCCGTGCATCTCCTGCTCGTAGTCCTCCATGGCGGTGCGCACCCGCGGGACTTGCCTGACCCCACCACTCGCTCCGAACTTCCCGCGCGGCCGCTGTGCGCCTCTCCTACCCTCAGCGTCCCGGCGCCTCCAATCAACGGACGATATGCCTGGCGGCGCTCGCCATTGGTCAGCGGGCGGGGCGGGAGCGGGGCTGTGCTCACAGGCCGGGCGGGGCCGAGTCAATGCTCTGGAGCCCGAGCGGCGGATTCAGGGAGCTGCTCATTGGCCCTCACTGTCGCCTGTCCGATTACGTAGGCGGGGCGTGGGCGGGGCTGCGCGCGCAGGCCGGGCCCGGCGGGGCGCGGCCCGTGGCCCGAGCGACGGCTCCGGGGTCGTAGGTCATGTTGGCGCGGGGACGCGGGGGCTGGATCTAAGACCAGACATCGGTACTGGGGGCCCGGACGGCGCGGCCTGACTGCAGGTGGGTTCCGGAGTGGGCGGGGGCGCGGGAGGGGCTCTTAGCCGGGATCTGCCCAGAACTCCTCAGCTTGTGCCCATCACATGGCAGAGGTGGAAGCTTCCTCGGAGGGGAGGCGGAGGAAAGGGTGTCTGCCAGGAGTGGGGGCGAAAGTGGACTCCACTCCATCCCTGAACCTAGCGCTCCCCACTCCTGCACCCGGCTGACCTGCCCCCCGCCCCAGGCCTTGGGGGCATAGAAGCCCCTGTCCTTGTCCCCTCCCCGCTCTAGAAAAGTCCTCTATTGCCTGTTCCTGATCTGTCGAGAAGGGTTGGTGGGAACGGGCTGGAGAGCAAGACTGCTTAGCCCAAGGCCTGGGTCTGGGCAGGACTGCCCCACAGTCAAGAGCAACATTGGTTCTCCTGACCTTGGCCACACCCCTATTTCCACTGATACTCTCAAGCCTGGTTTAGGGGTGAAGGTAGTAAGGAGTCCATTGGGTGCAGGCACACAGTAGGTGCACCTACTTGCCTGACATACAGCATGGGTGGCTTCAGACCTTGGGTCAACCCCAAGTTGTCCACCCCAGTTGGGCAGGACCCGGATGTTGGCTGGTCACCCCACAACCTCCACTCTACATGCTTGCCCTGCATTATAGGCCCTTGTCATGGAGCCAGGCAGCATGGAGAACCTGTCCATTGTGTACCGGAGCCGTGACTTCCTGGTGGTGAACAAGCACTGGGATGTGCGTATTGACAGCAAGACGTGGAGGGAGACACTAACCCTCCAAAAGCAGCTTCGGCATCGCTTCCCTGAGCTGGCCGACCCAGACACTTACTATGGGTTCAGGTATCTATGTATGTGGAAGTGCAGCACAAGTAGCTCACGGCAGCCTCCATTGGAGGGAAGTGGCTGCCCCCAACCTAGCCACTGCTAACCTTCTGTTCCATGCCAGGTTTTGCCACCAGCTGGACTTCTCTACCAGCGGGGCACTCTGTGTGGCCCTGAACAAGGCAGCTGCAGGCAGTGCTTACAAGTGCTTCAAGGAGCGGCGAGTCACCAAGGCTTACTTGGCCTTGGTAAGTCCTGGTTTGTCCTGGAGCCATGGGGACTCCATTGTTTAGCCCACTTTGGCAGGCCTTGAGTGTCAGTGGGCTCCCCTGCCCGGCAGGTTCGGGGACATGTACAGGAAAGCCGGATGACCATCAGCTATGCTATCGGCAGGAACAACACAGAGGGTCGGGCCCACACCATGTGCATCGAGGGCACCCACGGTACAGTGGGCCAGGGGGCAGGGGCTTTGGGGCATGTTTCATAGAGAGGGGACCTTGGGTGGGTGAGGCCAATCTGGGCAGCTGACTTATACTGGATTGGACTGGAGTCCCACGGCTCAGGGCTGGCCTGGCCAACCCTCACAGCCTGCCTTTCTCCACCCAGGCTGTGAGAACCCGAAACCAAGCCTCACGGAGCTCGTCGTCCTGGAACATGGGCTGTATGCAGGTGACCCCGTGTCCAAAGTGCTGCTGCAGCCCCTCACAGGTATGTTCAGGAGCAAGAGGCCGGGAAGCTGCCCCGGCCCCTCACTGCCTGCTGACAGTATCCTGCCCCCATTGTGATGGATGCCTAGCATCAGCATTTCCTTTCATAGTGCACTGCAGCATCTGTGTTATGTAGGAGAGGAAACTGAGGCACAGAGGCAGAGTAGCCTGGCCAGAGCCACCGAACCATCGCTGGCAAAGCTGATCCTCTGCCACATACTCGACCCCCCCGGTCCTGTGGTTCTTGCCTCACACAGGGTCTCACTGGCCTGGATGTGAGGGCAGTGGGAAAGCTGGCCTGGGTTCTCCAGTGGACTGAGTACCACCCTGGCCCTGCCTTCACCAGAGGTGACCCCAAAAGTTGACTCCTTTTCTGAGCTCTAATGTCCTGTCTGTAGCAAGAAACATGGAGGGCTGCTGTTCCCAAGTGTTGCATGAGGTTCCAAGGTGGCAGCAGGGAACAATGCCAGGTGTGATGTGAATGTGGGGGGTGATCATGGAGTGGTGCCTTCTCTTGACTGGTCCCCTCTCCCATATAGGCCGGACGCACCAGCTTCGCGTGCACTGCAGTGCCCTTGGTCACCCCATTGTGGGCGACCTGACCTACGGGCAGGCCTCAGGCAGGGAGGACCAACCATTCCGCATGATGCTGCACGCCTTCTACCTGCGGATCCCCACGCAGGCTGAGTGTGTGGAGGCCCGCACACCGGACCCCTTCCTGCCCACCCTTGATGCCTGCTGGAGCCCCCACACCCTGGTGCAGCCTCTGGACCAGCTTGTCCAGGTCCTACGGGCTGCCCCCGACCCTGAGCCCACAGAAGGGGGCCCCAGGCCCTGCAGCCCCTCCATGTCCCTGCCTGGGCCAGGCCGGCCTCCACCACCCCCTGCCAAGCCCCCTGAGACAGAGGCACAGCGTGCCTCATGCCTTCAGTGGCTGTCAGAGTGGACACTGGAGCCGGACAACTGAGAGTGTGGGAGTGGAGTACAGGCTGGGGCACCCAGGCAGATGGGGGCTGTGGGTCAGAGCTCTAAGCCCATCCTAAGGCAGGGGTGTGCCAGTGGAAGAGGACTGAGGCTCCACATTGGCTATAGTGGCCAGGCCTGAGGAGGGGCCAGTAGGGCCAGCAGGGGGAGCCAGGCAGCTTTGATTCTGGAGGATGAAGGGCTCAGGGCTGTGGGACCAGCCCTCCGGGGAAAACCAAGGCTTGC
Organism: Pteropus medius; assembly: GCF_902729225.1. Classification (NCBI taxonomy): domain Eukaryota; kingdom Metazoa; phylum Chordata; class Mammalia; order Chiroptera; family Pteropodidae; genus Pteropus; species Pteropus medius. The sequence continues at coordinate 3,110,013 of NW_024349798.1, read as the reverse complement.
CTGTCCTCCAGAAACCCTTTCTGACTCCAAAGCTTCGCTCCCAAAGCCCATTTCGTAGACTTAGCCAGTGTTGCCCTGGAAGAGAACATGGGTGGGCTTTTGGTCCCCCAGTTCATTCCTCAGAGCACCCTGCTCCTCACTCTATTCAGACTATCTGTGCCATTACCTCAGTCTAGCTGAGTCCTCTCCACCTGCAGACCCTGACTTGTCCCCTGCCTGGCTGGTCCTGCCTTGTGCCTTGGCTTTTGCTGGACACTGCCCATGGGCTTCCCTCCCCACCAGCATCCTGATCATCACACACGGGGGTGGGTCTAGGCCGTCCCCTCAGGCCTGACATATGTGCAGCTCTTCAGCATCCTCCCACACAGCCACAGGCCATCAGACCTCAGCCTGGGAGCAAGGGCAACCTGACCCCTGCCTCCTCCATTCTCTACAACACATTCACATCACTCCCAGTACAGTTGGGCTTTAGGACTTGGAATAAAAAGGTTTAGTGACTAACCCTGCGAACAGCTATGAGTGATTCTGACGTTGGGGTTGTGGAGCACACCCAGACTCCCTCAGTCCCTGCACTGGGGAGACCTCATGGGCCTGGCTGCTGACTTGTCCTCCCCCCGCCCCGCCCTCCATACAATGAGCACCCGGCTACCCTGGTTAGGGAGAAGCTGAAAGACCCCGAGCCCTCCCAGCCAAAAGCACTAGAGCGTTCATCTGATCTCACTAGGGTCCCTCATAGAGCCAGTGCCCCCCATCACCACTAGCACACCAAAAGAGGGCTGTCACCTAGGTCACTAGCCAGTCAGGTGCCATGTTCCTGCACTGAGCTGGGCCAACCTGTGATCACTGCAGGATCTCAGCTGAGATGGAGCTGGAGGCAACCTCCATGGGTCCTCTGTAGAGACCAAGTCCCAGCTCCTGCTCAGTCCCAGCTCCTGCTCGGTACCTCTTGTTTCCTCATCTGTAGCAGACTGACCTCCTGTTGCTCACATGGTCAGTGGTTGCTGTGTTGTGCCAAACATGACCGGCGCGGTGGGTGCAGTGGAATAGCATGGACAGGCCCTGTCCAGGTGCACCCTGCTTTTTCCAGTTCTCACGCTCCCTGAACCCTCTACCTTGAGGCATATCACCTCCCTGCTGAGACCTACCTAACCTCCCCTCTGCCGCTGCCCCCAGCCCCCCCACATCCCACACACAGGTGCCCGACCACCAGGGTGTAGGGTCTGATACCCCTCCCCATTTGCGTGGCCACAGGCAAGTTGCTCAGTCTCTTGGCCTGAGTTTCCTCATCTGGACATCTTGGCTATGCCGTGGGTGGGGCCGATTCAATGAGGCAGCGTGTGGAAGAGCCAGGGCTGAGTGTGGCTCTACAGCCTAGCAATTGCTCTGTCACTG
>NW_024349798.1:2982062-3108610 GCF_902729225.1 Pteropus medius | reverse complement strand
CTTGATGCCTGCTGGAGCCCCCACACCCTGGTGCAGCCTCTGGACCAGCTTGTCCAGGTCCTACGGGCTGCCCCCGACCCTGAGCCCACAGAAGGGGGCCCCAGGCCCTGCAGCCCCTCCATGTCCCTGCCTGGGCCAGGCCGGCCTCCACCACCCCCTGCCAAGCCCCCTGAGACAGAGGCACAGCGTGCCTCATGCCTTCAGTGGCTGTCAGAGTGGACACTGGAGCCGGACAACTGAGAGTGTGGGAGTGGAGTACAGGCTGGGGCACCCAGGCAGATGGGGGCTGTGGGTCAGAGCTCTAAGCCCATCCTAAGGCAGGGGTGTGCCAGTGGAAGAGGACTGAGGCTCCACATTGGCTATAGTGGCCAGGCCTGAGGAGGGGCCAGTAGGGCCAGCAGGGGGAGCCAGGCAGCTTTGATTCTGGAGGATGAAGGGCTCAGGGCTGTGGGACCAGCCCTCCGGGGAAAACCAAGGCTTGCCTGTCCTCCAGAAACCCTTTCTGACTCCAAAGCTTCGCTCCCAAAGCCCATTTCGTAGACTTAGCCAGTGTTGCCCTGGAAGAGAACATGGGTGGGCTTTTGGTCCCCCAGTTCATTCCTCAGAGCACCCTGCTCCTCACTCTATTCAGACTATCTGTGCCATTACCTCAGTCTAGCTGAGTCCTCTCCACCTGCAGACCCTGACTTGTCCCCTGCCTGGCTGGTCCTGCCTTGTGCCTTGGCTTTTGCTGGACACTGCCCATGGGCTTCCCTCCCCACCAGCATCCTGATCATCACACACGGGGGTGGGTCTAGGCCGTCCCCTCAGGCCTGACATATGTGCAGCTCTTCAGCATCCTCCCACACAGCCACAGGCCATCAGACCTCAGCCTGGGAGCAAGGGCAACCTGACCCCTGCCTCCTCCATTCTCTACAACACATTCACATCACTCCCAGTACAGTTGGGCTTTAGGACTTGGAATAAAAAGGTTTAGTGACTAACCCTGCGAACAGCTATGAGTGATTCTGACGTTGGGGTTGTGGAGCACACCCAGACTCCCTCAGTCCCTGCACTGGGGAGACCTCATGGGCCTGGCTGCTGACTTGTCCTCCCCCCGCCCCGCCCTCCATACAATGAGCACCCGGCTACCCTGGTTAGGGAGAAGCTGAAAGACCCCGAGCCCTCCCAGCCAAAAGCACTAGAGCGTTCATCTGATCTCACTAGGGTCCCTCATAGAGCCAGTGCCCCCCATCACCACTAGCACACCAAAAGAGGGCTGTCACCTAGGTCACTAGCCAGTCAGGTGCCATGTTCCTGCACTGAGCTGGGCCAACCTGTGATCACTGCAGGATCTCAGCTGAGATGGAGCTGGAGGCAACCTCCATGGGTCCTCTGTAGAGACCAAGTCCCAGCTCCTGCTCAGTCCCAGCTCCTGCTCAGTCCCAGCTCCTGCTCGGTACCTCTTGTTTCCTCATCTGTAGCAGACTGACCTCCTGTTGCTCACATGGTCAGTGGTTGCTGTGTTGTGCCAAACATGACCGGCGCGGTGGGTGCAGTGGAATAGCATGGACAGGCCCTGTCCAGGTGCACCCTGCTTTTTCCAGTTCTCACGCTCCCTGAACCCTCTACCTTGAGGCATATCACCTCCCTGCTGAGACCTACCTAACCTCCCCTCTGCCGCTGCCCCCAGCCCCCCCACATCCCACACACAGGTGCCCGACCACCAGGGTGTAGGGTCTGATACCCCTCCCCATTTGCGTGGCCACAGGCAAGTTGCTCAGTCTCTTGGCCTGAGTTTCCTCATCTGGACATCTTGGCTATGCCGTGGGTGGGGCCGATTCAATGAGGCAGCGTGTGGAAGAGCCAGGGCTGAGTGTGGCTCTACAGCCTAGCAATTGCTCTGTCACTGTGGTCATTTGTCCAGCCTGGGCCTAGGGCTGCCTGAGAGGCAAAGCCCATGGTGGGCAGGCCAGTATGTGTCCTGCACTCACTGGCTGCTTCCTGCTCCCACTCTGGCCTGTGGGAGTCTCCAGCCCTGGGATGAGTGGAAACCCCACCACCACATGTCATCCCCCTCCCCCAAAACTCCTCAGTGTCCAGAGCCCTAGCAAGTTCTTGGCCCAAACCTGGACTCCCATGGGGGTCTGTGCAGGAGCCAGGAGTGATCCTCAGCTGGTCCCTCCAGCCATTGGTCCCCAGGTCCAGGTCAGTGCCTCTACTTGGCCATGAGGCCAGCTCATTGGGCACATATTGCCCTGTGGTGTGAATGATGGTTGTCCAGAGGCTAAACTTGGGCTATGGGGGCTTAAGGCCCCTCCTAGGAGGTGGTGAAAGTTGGAGCCTAGGGAAGTCAGGGGTCAGCATGGGTCAGCATGGGGCATCTCCCTGTCCATTTCAGCCGGGAGAGAAGCTTTCATGGGTAGGTCGGAATGTCCCTCCTGCAGTCATCCTTCCTACTTGGCCCCCAAGGCCTGCCTGGTGGATTGGCCCCATCCTGGGCCCTGTAGGCCCCCCAGCATGTGTGGTACACTCGCCACCATTAAGGCTGCCCCCTGGTGCCCACACACCCTCCCCGTCTCCAGCACACAGGTGTGTGAGTAAACATACCTGGCTCTGCTCTAGTACCCGCAAATTTGAAACATTTAGTGACACACGTCACTAAACCCAGATATCGTATTGAGTCCACATGTGCCTAATATCCATGCAGTGTGCAACAGGCATCACACATACACATAGATGTGTATAGGCACCTGTGTACACATGCAGACGCTGGCACACACAGTGAAGGCAAGGGTACATGTATATGAATACACGCAACACTTGAGGCATGGAACCCCCAGTGGGAAGGGGTTATGCTGGGCAGCTACCAACCAGGCGCTCAGCCTCCCACTCCCCCGGGGACTGGGGAGCAGGTGCCCGCTGTGCTGGGGCCCCAAGGGCCAACACAACAGCGTCGCCTGGCACAGCTCCAGCCCCTCCCCTATACGTCTACCTGGCGGGTGTCACTGCAGGAGTGGGTGGCTTCACGGGCAGGGTGCTGGGAAAGGCATGGAGGAGAGCAAGAAGACTGCCCCCACCCTGAACCACCGCTGTGCCCAGGGGCTCAGCTGCAGGGGCTGATATACTTGATAGGCTGGCACCTCTAATGTCTGGAGCACCTGGCACCTGATCTACAACCCCTTGCATCTGACGGCTGCCACCTAGCCCCGGAGCACCAGCCTCTACTGCAGAAGGTCTTTGGGTTCAGGTGAGGGGTTGGGGCCAGGTTGGGGGCCACCACCAGCTAAATCCATAGGATCTAGGCTTTAAGTCTGGCCTCTGCAGCCCCATACATGTAGCCAAGCCCCACGGAGCCTTCATTTTGCTCCCTGCATGGAGCAGTAACCTCCTTGTCTTCATCAAGGGCCCTGTGGAGTTCAGAGGCTCACAGGTGCCCAAAGCTGCCAGATTGTGCAAGGCTGTGCCCAGGAGTGAGCAGCATGGGTCAGTTTCCTGATGCCCCTCACCTCCTAGGACCAGGCCTCACAGTTTTGGTCTCCACCATGGCCAGGGCTGCCCAAGAGAGCTGCAGTGTGGGTTGTGCCTGGGGCCAGATCTTAGGCTCAGAGAGGAGCAGAGAGCTGCCTGAGCCACCCAGATCTGGGGATGAAGCCACGGCCACACCTGGGCAGATTGGAAAACTAGCAAGCCTCTCCCGCAACTGCGTATGGGGACTCACCGCTGCCCCATGCCCCATAACTGTCTAGAGATCTGTTCATTGGAGACTCTACAGCCTGAGCCACAGCCTGCAGATCACCTGAGCCCTGACCTGTGATAAGAAAAGTCTGGCACCCCCTCTGGTGGGCTCTTTTGTTCCAAAGGCTCTTTTCTTCCAAAGACTCTTTGTTTGTTAGGTTGTGCCCCTCCCCAAAGACAGAGAGACAACGCTGCAGCCAGGCTCAGGTCACCCGCCCTGTACAATGCCCAGCCTATGTGATTCTGAACAGCACCCTTGTCTGTGCGCCTTGGCCGAGGCTGGGGGGGGAGAGGCAGTGGGGATGGCCTTGTCAGCTCCTATTTCCTCTCCAGCTTGTCTCGGACCCATTGCCCATTTCCCCAATACCTTCCTGCCAGAACGTGCACACCACACAGCCATGGGCCCAAGAGCAGGTGAGATGACTCCCCTCATGGAAGGGGTTCCCTGGGGCGGCATGACCTGCGGAATCACAGCAAATGTGGAGGGTGCTCGCATTCCAGCCACCGAGTCCTCTGCTCTAGTACCTTAGAGCACTTAGGCGTCCTGCCCCAGTGTACCCCATCTCTAGCTGGATGGGGGTCAAGAAAGGGAAGGAGGAGGGCAGGCAAGGCACTGGATATGGGGGGTCCTGGTGAGGACAAGGCAGGACAAGGAAGGCCATAGCTAGAAGGGGCTCAGGAGGAAGTGGTGATTGACCCCAGGCCCTCTGCTTGTGGGTCTCAGGGCTCAAACTGTAAGGTAAGAACCATAGGGATGGAGGTAGAAGGAGTTTGCATTCATGTATACCAGCTGGGTGCATGTACATGGTTACACGCTTTCAACACGTATACATGTCATTACACATATGTGGACACTGATAGGCACACACACAAGCCATCACATATGTGTGCACGTGCTTCCAGAAACACAAAAAGACACATACCACCAGCTACACATGCATACACACCATCACATATGCGTACATATGTAGTGTGTTGGGCATGCACACCATTACAGGCATGTACATGCCACCACACGTGTGTATATCACATGTATGTACCTTTAGGAACACACATACAGTGTCAGGCATATATAGAGTTAGACACACTATCACATGCATGTTCACCTGGTCAGACACACACGCAAACACACACACTATACTTGGACCCCGGCTGCCACACACAGGTGACCACATGGCTTCTGTGGTGTCTGTGTCGGGGTAGTCATAGACCCATGTGGGACACAGGGAGCCCTGGGCAGACCCACGCTGGACATTTCCACTCATATGCTCACTCCCAGACAGGGCTCAGCCCCGAGATGGTGCTGGTAGGCAGCTGGCAGCTGCTTACTGGCTCGTTCTGTTCCAGGTGCCCTGGTGAGCCTGGGCCTCATCCTCTTCATGTGGCTTACTGCCCACTGCTCTCGTCCCCAGGCTGAGGGCTTCTCCCAGGGAGGGCTGGATGCCAGCAGGGCCAACGTGTGGGCCACGTGAGTGCCAGCCCCTCTTCTAGGCTCTGAGTCCACAAACCACATTTCCTGCAGCTGATTCCCTGATAGGCCTGGGGGAGAGGGGTAAATGGGAAGGAGGGAGCCCCTCCACGGTCTGCCCACAGTGGCTCAGGAGTGGCTATGGCAGGGCCACAGCCTCCCAGCTCTGACGTGGAGGGCCCGGCTCTGCCTGCCCAGATCACTCATTCACCCTGTCCCGAGATGGCCCAGAGCATCTAGTGTCCTGCATCAGTCATGTCCAGATGACTGGGTCCCCAGGCCATCACAGCTGGCTGGGGTCCCTCCTGAGCCCCACACTGCTCTCACTGTTCCCCTTGGCCTGGCAGGCAATCACTGCTGATGACTGTTCATCCCGAGTCCTCATGGTCCCTTCCTTCTGCCCTGAGGCTTTACTGCCCTCTCAGGCCCCATACAGACTCTGCTTTCTTTCCGTGTACTTTCTGGGGGGTCTTTTGCTTAGACTTGGCTGTCTTCTTTTTCCCTGGAGGTTGGAGGTCACCGATCAGCCATCAATCAATTGATTAATCAGTTGACTGACTAGGCAGGGCTGGAGGCCCAAGTTGGACCAGCTGGGCTCAGACTAAAGTCCCATAAGACCCTCCCTATGCACAGATTTTATTAGACTCATACCATGAGAAAGGCTCAGTGAGGAGACAGAACTGGCTGAAGCCACTCAGAAGGTGCCCAGGCCACATCTCTTCCAAACCCTCAGCCATCACTGGGATCGGCCTCCAAAGGAAGCAGAGACCTAGCTTCTGGACAGGGGCCACTCTTCTTCATAGCTTAAAGCCCGAAGTGGATGCTCACAGGCAGAGTAAGGGAGGAAGTAAGGGAGTGACTGAGGGAGTAAAGTAGAAGTCTTGCCTCTGGCAAGACCCTGCCAGCCACACTTCCCGTGTCTCACTCCTTTGGTGTTGGGAGTCTGACCTCCATCCTTCATGCTGCAGTCTGGGCTGCCCCTCCCACCCCCAGTGCTACCCCTCAGTACCCTCCTCCTTCTGCCCAATGCCAGCACCTCCCTCCTGCAAGACTTCTGGTGCCAGCCAGCCAATCAGCTGTCCCGGGACCAGCTTTCGGCTCTGATCAGGAGGATGGCATCACAGCAGGTTCTCCTCAAAGCCTGGCAGGTAAGCCGCCTCAGTTGGCACTATTGGGCTGGGGTCCAAGGGCAAGGGCAGTCTCGAGGGAGTAAGCCCTGCAGATGGGTAGGAAGGGAGGGCATTCTCAGCAGAGGACACAGGGCAGCAAGGGCCAGGATTGTATGGCTGGGACACAGAATGAGCTCACCTGGAACATGGGGGCTGTGCTGGAGACACTGCATATGGTTGTTTATAGGCCAACTTACCAACTTCACAGCCACCTAAGGGGCATCTCTTAGGCTGACCCCGAGGTGACAGAAGTCAGGGGTCCCTCCTTAGGTGGTTCTCCATTGTGGCCTGCTTTGGATCATTTCCAGGACTTTTTAGCCAGTCTCCCGCAGACCCTAGCCTCCTGTTCTTGGTTGGGTGAGGGTTTGCCCACCTGGCCTGTGCCGGCCCCTTCCTGTCTCCATCTGGCACATGGTGCCCCTTGAGAAGGGTGCTCGGGCCCCTGGGGTAGATCTTCCAGCCTCCTGGCCTCTCCTCTGAGCTATGAAAGGGACCAACTGAGCTCCCCTCGACTCACAGCTGACCCAAGCATGGACTGGCTTGAGCTTGAGGAAAGGAAGAAAAGGAGGAAGAAAAGGAGGGAGGAAGAGAGGGAAGGAGGGAGGGAGAGAGGAAAGGAAGGAAAGCTATAATTCTGTCTCATTATAAAGTTAGTATAAAGCTAGTAATCAATTCGAAACCACCCCAAAGGAGGCCAAGCCAGACAAGAAGTCTGGGCAGGAGTGGCATTGGGATGAGCCACCCTGGCACAATAGGGCTGGGGGCGAGCAGAGGGCCTGAATGCTGGGGGCGGGGAGGAGTACTGTTTAGCCTGGGTTTGACCCGTTCTGAAGCCGTTCTGATGTGGAAGTTGAGGCAGGAAGAGGAAGACAATGAAGTCCAGGTGACGCAGAATGGGCAGGTGGGAGGAGGAAATAGAGTGGACACGGGGGTGGACGGAAGGGGGCTCAGGCAAGGGCCCCACACTGAGGGGGCTGGGCAAGGGAGTGACACACCATACGCCCTGCCCAGCTCAGCTGTCTTGCCAACTTGGCCGCCCAGCATGGCCTCCAGGGCGACTTCGCACTCCACCCACCAGACCTGTTGCTCTTCTATAAGTGAGTGCCTCCCACTCCCACCCAGCATCTGGCCAGCGGGCTGAGCATGCCTCCTCTGGGTCTCTGGGACCCCTGGCTGGCCCCGCCCTCCCGACAGCACCCCGCCTGCCCGCAGCCTGGCACAGGTGAGGGAAGCCGACTGCCGGGCCTTCACCCGCCGTGCAGCTCAGGGGGACACAGAACTGCTGGCCAACCTGCCTGACCAGAGGGCCGCCCTGCAGCACTCAGCCTTGGCCTGCCTGGTAGGCCCCTCGGATGGGACAGGACGAGCGGGTGGGCCATGGGGCCAGGCTCTTGCTAATCTGCTGTCCTGTAGGGAGGGCGCCACCCTTGGCTCAGCGCCTCTGACCTACTGCTCCTTGGAATCCTGGTGTGTGACATGGATGCATCCATCATAGTGGCCTCGGACCCCCACGTGCTACAGAACCTGCAGCGCTGCCCCCGCCTGACCCCTGCCCAGCAGGCTGCCCTCAACAAACTGCTGGCCAGCGGGAGGACCATGTTCGGGTGGGTGGGGGCGCCCATCGCCTCTGCCCAGGCCTTCCTTCTGGAGATGAGACAGGAGGCAGCCTGGAGTTTGGGTCCAGGAGGTCTCTATTCCACAGCCCTGTTGACCCCCAACTTCTGACCTAGCTCACAGCCCCACTCTGACCTTGCAGCCTTTGGGGCACAGTTTTGGGGGTGCTGCCAATACCTGCTGGGCCCCTCGATTCCCCTGCCCCAGAGCCTGGGTGGAGAGTCTCTTCTGGGTAGGTGAAATGTCCCCAGAAGGGCAGGCTCTGGGGACTGTGTGCTCAGGGAAGGGCAACAGGCTTCCAGGGGCTGGCGTGCTGCTCCAGACCTGACACAACAATCCCTTCCCACACACCAGGCCCCCTAGCTCTTGGAACCTAGAGGGGCTGAAGTCTCTGGGACCCCTGGCCACCTACATCAGCCCCAGCTTGTGGATGCAGGTGCAGGAGGTAGGACAGTGCCCTGGGATGGGGTGGAGGGTTGAGCTGGCCCTGAACATAGGGAGGAGCATACAGCCGACCCTCTACCAGCCTGTCCAGGCCTGAGCGTTGGTCGTATGGCCACCTCAACACCCGAGTGGTGTCCCCAGTAGCTCCTATCACAGGGTTTCTACTTGCGGGGAGGGAGGAGGGACTGGACGGCCCCAGGGTGTGGAGTCTCCAGTCCTCGCGACCAGGCCATAGGCCTGGATTTCTTTGGCAGTATGGTGGCTGCATTCAGGGCAGGGACACTCAGCCAGCATGATGCCAGGCGCTTTGTCACTAGCTTCCTGAAAGCCAAGTTGATGTCCTCACGGCCCAAGCGGGGCACAGGTGAGTGTGGCCACTATGGCCTGGGGACACTGCACCTCTCCTGCTCTGGACTCGTGACTCCAGGGTAGGAGCACCCAAGACACAGCCCTACTGCTGCTGGACCTCCTGAGCTTGGCCCATGGATCTGCATCCAGCCTGGGCTTGTCAGAAGAAGTGGGGCTCGACTTTGGGGCCAGGGTCAGGCATGGAGTCAAGGTCAAGGTCAGTCATGACTAAGTCTGCTCTGGGCTAAGTTCTTGGCTAGGGGTCACGCTTGGGTAGAGAATCAAGGGTGGGTCAAGGTTAGGAGTGGAGCGGGGCCCGAAGTCAGCAATGGTTGTCAACTCGGGCCACAGCTGAGTAGCAGGATCATCAACTCCATCCCACTCCCAGCCACAGGGAGGCCCTGCACCCACGGCAACATCACAGCAGCCACGCTGCAGGATGACCTCTTCTTGGTGCACTATGACTGCTTGCAGCTTGAGTCCTGCCTGGGCAGCCGTGTGCTCAGGGCCAGCCTGGACCCCCTGCTGCAGCACCCACTTCCTGCTGAGTGCCAGCGTGTCATCAAAGCCAAGCTGGCTCAGGTGTGCCAAGGACCAGGTGGAAGCGAGTGGGCAGCGGGTGCTGGGCAACGGGTCCTGACACCCTTGCCCACCTCAGATCTACCCGAGTGGCATCCCAGAGGAGCAGCTGCAGCTCATCACCTCGCTGGTCTACCTCTACTCTCGCACAGAGATTGGCCAGTGGAACATCACATCCAGGGACACAGTCATGGCCCTGCTGGCCTCCGACGTGGCCCTGGAGAACCAGACGGAGGTGAGGGCAGCGGGGGTTGGGCAGAGTGATGAAAAGAGGGTTGACTGGGGTGGGGGGTGGCCACTGACCCTGTCCCACCAACCCAGCCCCACTGACCCCGGCCCTGCTCCCAGGCCATCCTGCAGAAATTCCTGGACCACAAAGGCAACATCACGAGTGCCCTGCTTGTGGCCATTGGGGGCTCCCGCCTCTGCTGGATGAGTCCCCAGCAGATCCAGGCCATCCAGCCCTCGGAGTTCCGGTGAGCCCACCTGGCGACATACCCATCACACCTCGGGGGCAGCTCTACTTCTTACCAAGGATTAGAGGGGGAGACTGAGGCTCAGGAGGGGTCTAGGAAACTAACATAACCACAGGTATGTTAGTTTCCTATGGCTGCCTAAACAAAGTACCTCAAACTGAGTGTTTTAAAAAAAACAGAAATGTACCCTCTCACAGTCTGGAGGCCTGAAGTCTGGAATTCAGTGTCAGCAGGGCCAGGCTTCCCCTGAAACCCATAGCAGAGTCTCCTTCCTGCTTCTCCTAGCTTCCAGCGTTGCTGGCAATCCTTGGCCTTCCTTGGCTTGTGGCCTCATCACCCTATCTCTGTCTCTATCACCACATGGCTGTCTCCCCTAGTGTCTGAGTCTAAATTTCCTTCTTCTTATGACACCAGTCATTAGATTTAGGGCCCACCCTTGTGGATGCAGGTGCAGGACCTCATCTTACTTGGATGACACCTACAATTAGGAAAGACCCTATTTCCAAATAAAGTCACATTCTCAGGTTTTGGGTGGACATAAGTTATGAGGAGACACTATCAGCCCAGTACAGAGAGCAAGAGGACAGCTGTGGGTAAGGGAGAGAGGCCCAGGCCTGGCTACCCAGAGGACAAGGGGTTCCCAGCCTGCCCATAAGCTTCACCCCTCTCCAGACTGGCCGGGGCCCTGGACATCTCCTCCTGCCCTCAGAGACGGAAGGACGTACTCTACACCAGAGCCCGAGAAGCCTTCAGCAGCATCAGAACCATGGACACCTACTACCACTTCATACGCCCCTATCTCGGTGAGACCCCACCCTGTGTTCCAACACCCCTCCTCCAGAAGCCCTCACCCCTCCCCTTCTCACTAGTTCCCAGCCCTCAGGTGGTGCCCCAGTGGAGGACCTGCAGCACCTGGCCCAGGCTAACATCTCCATGGACATTGACACCTTCACCAACCTGAACCCCCAAGTGCTGCAGGTGAGCCCTGGGGAGAGGGGACTGAGGCAGACTGGCCAAGCCAGGGGAGCCCTGGGCCACAGGTCCACAGGCACCCCGAAGTCAGAGGTGTGCAGACAGTGTGGACCTCAGATCACTTCTCCAGGCTGGTTCTGCCAGTTCTTAGCCCCGTGCTCACTCCTCCGGTAAGCACTATCCTCAGCCCCAAAGCTAGGCTGCTGCAGGACCCTCTGTCCCTACCCCCATGACCCCCTTGCCTCCTTTGCAGAACCTAAGTGTCGACAACGTGATAATGCTGCTGGGCCAGAATGTGGTGGACCTGCAGAAAGCACGCAGCCACCCAATCATCATCTCCTGGCTCCACAGCAAGAACAGGTCGACCCTGGATAAGCTACGCCTGGACAAAGACCCCGTCGGCCCCACCAACCCCACCAGCTCAGCCCACTTGACTACTGGGACTCCCAACACCACCCCCTGGGTGCCCCATCTAGCCACCACCTTGGGCAGGCCTGGGAATGATGCCCCTACCTCAGGTACGGCCCCACACCCAGCCCTTCCCCTTGGTGGGTTTTCCCTGCCTGTGATTGGCCCTGTCTGCCTAGGGCCTCTGTGGAATCCAAACTGCTACTCGTGCCCAGTCTCATACTGTGGGCCAATTCTTTTACTTTGGCCCCTCGGGTGACATTTGAGTGACACTGGCTTCACCCTATATAGTCTGCTGAATTATTAAAGGACACAATCACCTTCTCCAAAACGCAATGATCTGCATAAAGTAGGGAGTGGGGGCAGCTTTGAGATCCCTTTTAGGGTCCAGAAGAGTGGCAGCACATGAGGATCCTCACTGGTCTTCCCCACCCAAAGGGATGGTATGATCCTTGAGCCCAGAGGGGCTGCCCAGGAGGCTACTGAGACAATGTGGGGCGTTGATGCTCAGCCAAGACTGATGGGTGCTCCCTCCATGTTCCACCTACAGGCAGCCCACCAGCCCACCTGGGGTACCTGCCAATTGCTATGGGCTTGCCCTCCAGCCTCCTGTGGTTGCTGTATCGAAGTACCCTGGGGTCCAGTTGGGACTACTCATGAGGCACCTGCACCATGGCCCCCGAACACAGCACTGTCCCAGCACCACATGCAGGAAAACTGGGGCTGGTAGGTGGAGCTGGACACCAGTTCAGGCCTCGGTGCAAGCCCCAGGCCCAGGGAACCTAGCCATGTCCCACATCCTAGGGGCCTGCAGGGCTGGTCCCCACCCACACCCAGCTCCAGGACATGGAGCTGGACTGAGGGCCTGGGCAGAGCTTCAGCCAGCTGAGATGCTGCCCTGGCCCTCTGGCCTCCTTCAGGACAAAGAACTGGGGCTGAAGAGGGGGTCTTCATGGCAGTTACTTTGCTAATTAATTTGAATAAAGGACAAGGTGATTTTCCTGCCTGTGACCCTTTGCTCTGGGCCAGAGGAGGGGTACAGAGACTTTCTTATCCAGGAACAGGACTCTCGTCCACCATCTCCTGGGAAGTCAGTATCACCAGAAGACACCCTGGGTTTGTTGGCCTGGCCTCAGGAGAGACCAGGCAATGGAACAGTATCAGGAAGGCCCCGAAGTCCCCCATTCCACCCCACACCTGGAGTCCCTGCCCTGCACCCCCCTTTCCAAGTACAAATAGGAGAGGTTGCAACTCAGAGAGCCATGTCCATAGGGTCACAGCCCTTAGCCCTGCCCACTCAGAACACCACAGCCATCAGGGCCTCCTACTCTGTCCCCAGAATAACCACAGGTCACTTCTGGGGAGGGGGAACAGGTTCTCTTTTATTGAGCTCCAGTCCCCTGGGTGCAGCAGGAATAACCCAGGCCTGCTGTCACCAGGCAGGGTCTCCACAGCAGGGCCCAGTCCTCAGTGGCAGTGGGCTCAGTTCAGGATCAAAGCCAAGAGCAGAGTCGGGATCACAGTGAGCACAGGTCCAGGTCCAAGGAGGTGGGGGCTCCCGGAGAGGGCCTCTGCATAGAGAGGGGTGACTTAGACCCTACACCTCGCTCTGCCCCAGCCCCACTCACTGGCCACCCCAGCCCACCTCTGAAGTTGAGGTCTAGGACCAGGTATCCATTGGGGATGCCACCGTGGAGCCCCAGCCCCAGGCTGTCCAGGTCATCCTGCCGCTGCCGGAAGATCCAGTCCCGCACGGGGCTATTCCCCTCCTCCACCTTCAGCTCCGCCAGGTTTGGACCCAGAAGTTTTCGCACCTCGGCAATGGTCAGTGGCTGCCAGAGCCCCCAGGCGGCAGTCAGGGTCTCCCTGCCTCTCTCCAAAGGGCAGTTGGACTCCACTATGTCCAAACTACCCCGTGCTTCCCTGCCCACAGACCCTACCTCAGCACCTCCAGACTTTGGAGCTGGCTCTGGCTTACCAGGGGCCTCTCCCAAGACCCCGCCCTATCCGTGGTCCTGCTCTCACCGCCGGGCTCACCCACGGACACGCCCTCCCCGTGGCCCCGCCCCCAAATGTCCCCGCCCCTGTTGACGCCGTACCAGCAAGACCTCTTTCCGCAGCGTCTTGAATGTGGCTATGTCCATGCTTATGTTCTGCGGAACGAGAGCCCGCAGGTCCTCCGTGGAGGCCCCACCTGTGCCCGGGGAGAGGAGCCTAAGTGTGAGACCTCACAACACCCCCCCCCCACCCCCCCACCCCCCCCCCCCCCCCCGCCACCCAGTCTCGTCTTCGGACCATAGGCTACAAGAATCTCACTTCCTTTACCGAGATTCTCTTTTCCTAAGGAATTCTGGGCCCCAGTTTGCCTGTTAACTGTAGTGACCTCACCTTTAGAAACAATAGGTTAAGGATAAGACATGGTACGTGCTAACCGCCATGTCTCACTTCTAGTTAGTTATCTGCTAAAAATTTATTAACTAAAGGGATTTACTGGCCGGATCACTGCCTATAGGTACAAAATATTTTAACAATGATGCATTCTGCTTCTGTACCCCTGCTTGCTTACCCACCTCTTAGTTATCAGTTAATGAATGGAGGAGATATAGTCTTTTGTGTAAAGATTAAGGATGTGGGGGATGGGATCGAGGGCTTAAAACCTTTGTGCCCCTGCGTCTCGGGGCTGCTCCTTTGCAAGGACAGCCGCCGGCTAATAAACTGTCTCTTGGACTAGAGCACTCGAGTTGGGCCTGGTTATTTCGGTCACAACATTAACCACTTGACCCTCCACCTTAGCGGGGAGGCTGGAGGTGGCCAAGTGCCTGAGCATTGGTCAGAACTCACAGGGCCTCAGCCTATATATGCTTGGAGGAGTGGAGGGCACCCTGACCTCATCACACTAGCAGCCTGCAGTCCAGGGAGGTGAGAACCTGGCTGCACCATGAGAACCTCAGGCATCCTGCCCCCATGTCCTCTTGGCTCACCCAGGAATGGCTTGATCCTCGCAAAGTATTCGGACCCGCTCATGTTCTGGAAGGCGATGCGGGCCTTGGAATAGAGTATATCCATCTGCAGTGGGTGGCAGGAGTCCAGGTCCTGGGGCCTAGCCGTCCTGGGGAGGTAGGGTGGAGCCAGGCAGTGAGCTCAGAGAACAGCACACCCACCATACCCATAGACCCCCGGGGACTCACCAGACCACATCTTGTTGCACAGAGCTCAGCTGCTCAGGACTGAGGAAGCAGAGGTAGGTAGGATGGAAGCTGGCCAGAGTGTCCAGGGTGGCCTTATCTAGCTGGCCACCTCCCACCAGATAGCGGGCAATCAGGGCAGCCACCTGTGGGAGGAGGCCAGTGAGATGCCTTGGGGCAGGGAGAGACGTATTCCCCAGGCCTACACAACCTCACATCCTGTGTTTACCCCGTAGGCCTGCACAACCTCATACCATGTGCTCCCCTCCCAACAGGTGGTCACCTTAGCATCCATTTTGCGCCCTTTGCTGACTTTAAGCAGAGATTTCACGGTCTCCAGGGATGTCACGTTCCACTTGTGGATGTCATGGGGGGTGACCTCAAGGAAGAAGTAATTCAGGTGCTGGATCAGGGACTCGGGATACCCCTGTGGGTAGAACTGCCAGGAGAAATGACCATGAGGGCCACAACCACTCCTCAAGTGGCTGGGGAAGGCTGCGGCACAGCAGGCAGGTGGGAGCCCAAGTCATGAACTACCTCATCCAATTTGTGTTTAAAAATGTCAAGCTGCTGGTAGGTGAAGGGAATCGCATTCACTCGGTCCATCTGCTCAGCCAGCAGGGCCCCGTCCACACAGGCTTCCAGCTCCCATTCCTCATAGAATGCGAGGTTTTCATCCACCACATGGGTCTCCTTCCCAGAGGGGCAGGCCTTCTCTACAGGGGCAGGCAGGGGGTCAGGAGCCGAGCTTCTCCAGTCAACCTCTTCTTCCTCCCACGCCCATGCTGAGACCCTAGGCAATGTTTAACCCTCTCCAGGCCTCAGTTTACCCACTGGCAAATTGGGATGATTTTGTCCACTCTCCAAGGTTGCTGTCACAACTGAACAAACTGAGCAGCCAGGAAGAGCCACAGTGCCGAGAGGTGAGACCCCACAGTGTCAGCCCCTCACCCCAGGTTCCCTGACACCGATGGGGCTGGGCCCTGTGCTCACTCTCTGTGACCTGCAGTGCCCTTGGGAAGATGATGGTCGGCTCGGACCGCTGCCAGGACAGGTCCTGGGAGGTGCGTTGCAGCCACGGGGTCATGACTCCCTAAGGACAGAGTAGAACTTTGGCTGAGCCATGCATGGCCCAGCGCCCAAGGACCCCGACCAAGGGCCAGAAAACCTTCCTCTGTCTCCCTAGAGGTTCCTTACCTGTCCTGTGTCTGCAGTCTGGGCCCTGGAGAGTAGCACCCACTCTGCAGGGCAGGGATACAAAGCAGGGGGCCTTTGATGTGCCTGCTGCAGGCCCTATCCTAGGGAGGAAGGAGGCAAAGCCGGCCCCTCCCTGACCTCCCAGCCCCAAATACACCCCACAGGTTTGAAAAGAAAGGGTTAGGCCCCTGTACCCCATGATGTCACAGCTCACCACACCCCAGGCCAGGGTTTGTACCCCATCGGGGAGCCCTGGCTTCCCACATCCTCCTCCTGGGGCCTCACTGCTCAGGGAAGTCAGACGACTTTCCCACCAGACACCCTCAATTTGGCCTGAGCCCCATCACGTCACTGCCCTGGTTTAGCCTCCAATCCTGTAGGGCACTGCAGGAGGAGGCATGGATGACTTCCTGGAACTCAGGCATCTGCCTAGATTCAGGACACTTGCCTGAACTCAGAACACCTGCCGAGATTTGGGACAACTGCTGGGATTCGAAGCACCTGTCGAGGATGAGGGGGCACCGTCTACAGATGGAGTAGGAGGCGTGGGGCAGGTAGAGCCTTTCCTAAGAACCCTTGGCTGCCCTCCAACTCTCTCTCATTCCAGCCCTTTGTAGCAGCCCACCCCTATTACTCACTGAAGCTGAGAAGCAGGAACAGGAGGCTGTCATGGGTGAGGTTCCTGCGGGACCCCAGGGGGCGTTGAGCACTCCACAAGGCCATGGTCTGTAGAGGACAACCACTTGGATGTACCTGCCACCCCCCCACGCATGCCCCTGCCCCCAGCTAGCACAGGGGTTTCAGAGCCCCAGAGAGGCTCCAGGTGGAACTTCTCAGCCCCACAGCAGTGTCTGTGCAGCATCCAGCCCTGATCTCAGGACCATCCAGCAAGCCTGGCCCGCCCCCTTCGGAAAACCAGCCCCTCCTGCCAGTGGATGTGGGGTCTGAGTCAGCCTGGCCCCCAGTTGTGAGAGCCTAGGCAGGCAGCTGGCAGGTGGCACCTTCCCCTCCCCCCACAGTGCAGGGCAGGGCAGGGTGAGAGAGTTTAGTACGAGGAGGCAGGGCCACCTCTGGCTTGAGCTGTCTTCAGTTTCCACATTCGTATCAGGGGGACTGAGCAGTTCAGGGCTGGGGATAATGCTGAACGGCACCCTCAATCTGGGGCGTGGCCGTCCTCCCCCTCCACACCCTGCCACAGGTGCTGGGCTTTGTGCAAACTCAGGGCCCTGCCCAGTGGACAAGCCAGGGCCCACCTCCTGGTTTCCCTTCTGAGGTCCCTCTCCAAACAGAAGCCTGGGTGGATGCCAGAGGGTGACACCCCTTCCCACCTGCCAGCCCCTTGGGTGGGGCAGTGGGCGGTGAGAATTCTTGTGGGGGTGAGAAATCTCCATGTGCTTTCTGGAGTGAGGTCCAGGGGCCTTGGTGGACACTGTGGGGTGGGGAAGTAGGTGGGATGGGTTGTCCCAGGGTCGCTGGGGCCTGCAGGAGATCAGGCCAACTTCTACACTTGTCCCTTCCAGGGAGGCCCAGAGGGGGAGGCTGCCTGTGGCCTGGTATAGAGGAGCCATCCCCTCCCCCAAACATTCCCCTTTCAGCTGGGCAAAGAGGTGGCCTGCAGGGAGTGTCCTGAGGAGTGGCAAGGCCCCAGAGGAGGTGGGAGAAAACCAAACCAGAAAATGGGCAGTGGGTGGGGCCAAGCAAGAGCTGTGCCTCCCCCTGCAGCTTCCCTCAGCCCCCACCCAGCTCCATGTAACCAGAGGCCTCTAGCACCCCAGGTTAGGACTCCCTGGGAGCCTCTCTGCAGGCCACTGTGGGCCTTGATACTAGCATCCTCCCCCGCAAGACCAGGTTAGGGCCACAGAGACACCTCACTGTCTTAGGGCTACAGCTTCCAAACTGTCTGGAGTGCCACCTGTAGGAGTCACGGTGTTTTGGCCAGTCCAGAGCATGTGTATTTATGTGTGATGTAAAAACAGTCATAAGACAGCTTAGGGGTTCCAGTGAGGGAAGAATGGAGTAGGCACCGGATATGGTCTCACCTCTGACCCTGAGTCCTCCAAGACCAGCATCCACCTGGTCACCTGTCACTCATTAGACACCTTGCTGAGCACCTATTGCATGCTGGGCCCTGCTCAGACACTGGCACACACTGAAGCAGGAAAGAGTCAGGCCCTGTCCAGGACCTTGGGCATGGGGCCTGGTCACAGAGAAAGGCTGTCACTCCTTGCCCCTGCTACCAGAGCAACAGCCATTCCCTTTTATTCCCCTAGTGGGGTCTGATGTCTGAGTGGACCACAAGCTCCTCAGAGTGGAGTGTGAGGTAGAGGTGGCTGTGTCTGTAAAGAAGGAATGGCCAGCTCCTCCCTACAGCCTGAGACTCATGAACTCTTAGCCTCTGACAGGTGCTTGGTTACAGGACACAAGCTGAGGTTCTCTCCTGCTCCACCTGTCCCACCCACCTACAGAATCTCCCACCCCAGCCCAACTTCAGTCCCCAAGGTCTGGCCCTCAAGTGATGGAAAATGAAGTCAGACCACATTCCCTACCAACCTCAAGCCTCTCTGGTGAGGGCAGGCAGGGGAGTGGATTATGGGTTTAGGACAGGACTCAGATACAAAGATGCTGTGCAGCCAGCCCAGCATCACACAGCCTGTCAGGAGCAGCTGGTGCTAGGATAGAGCTGACCCTGAGGGCAACACCCTCTGAGTTGAGCACGGGAGGTAGTGTAGGGTCCTCACTGCTCCCCAAATGCATTGAGGACTAGGGAGGGAGCATCTATGAGGGCAGAAGCAGAGGCTGACACACCTCCCCCCAGCCTGCTTTTTTGGGACTGACCAGAGCCCCCTCCCAGGTGGGTCCCAGTACCAGCCTCGGCCTCATCCCTGGTCCCACCCAGTGTTGCTTGGCTGGAGGTGCCAGAAAGGGCTGACAGAGATGTCCCTGCCCTCACCTCCCCAGGCATACCCATGAGCATAACGCAGAGCTTGACTGGGCCACTGTCCACCCAGCAACCCACACATATGAATCTGTGGGTCCTTACTCTCCCAGGTCCTTATGAGCCTGGACACTGGGCTGGGTAACAGGAGACCCCTGAAAAAAAATCCCTGGTGTCCCTAGGCCCCCCCCACCCAAGGTCCAGTTAGGCCCTGACCCCAGTGACTCTGATGTTCTAGGGTGGTGAACCAAACCTGAGCCTCCTCTGCCTCGGTTTCCTCAATTGGGAGGTGGGTGGTCTAGAGTCCAGCAGCCTCTCAAGTCTGTCAGGGAAACAGATGAGGTCTCACCGGTGGAGCTGGGAGCAGCACTGCTCACGCTCCAGGAATGTGTGGGTGGGGACCCTGCGGAGGAGCCGCCAGGAGAGGAGGGGTGTGGGGTGGAGAGCTGCTTTCGCCCTTCCCTTGGTGGGTGTGGGTGGGACCTCCAGGCGGGCTGATGGTCATGTACCAGGCATGTATTGGGAGCCAAGGCCTTGCTTCACGGGCCCTTACTCTCCCGCTTCTCAGGTGTAGAAACTGAGGCTTAGTGAGTGGCCAACACTACACAGCATAGCCAGGGTGTGGTATCCCAGTGGTGCCATGACAGGGTCCCTGCGGGCCACCCCACTAAGCCTGATGTCAGCAGGTTCTGGGTAGTGGCCGCTCAGCCAGGATACGACTCCCAGAGTGTTGACCACAGTGTGGCTTCTTTTGAGTGAGTTTTGGGCTCACGGCATTATGGTGTGAAGTGAAGTGGGGTGAAGTGGTTGGATGGGAGGCTGCAAGAGCCCAGGAGTTGGGGGAGACAAATCCAACTGGGCCAGCTCCAGAGAGTACACAGCACTGCCCTCCATGACAGTGGGGCCAATGGGAGCCCACCTGCTCCAGCACTGGCTGTCTTAGGACCAGAGGAAGAAGCCACCTTCCTGCTGTTGTGGCCACTGGCCATCAGGGTAGACAACATGCATCTCTGTGCTGACTGGACACCAGTGCCTAACTTCGGATAGCAGCCTTCACGATGTGACCTTGAAGCCAGAGTCCCTGGCAGCTCTCTCACTTCCTCTCCAACTTCTCAGACGATTTTATAAACAGGAATTCCCTGTGTGGAACATGTCTCTCTGTTACATACCTGCAGAGATTTCTGTTTGCTGAACTGAGTATATACAGCTGTCTCGCCTCTGACCTTTTCTGGGTTTCTATAGTCTGCGTTTGACATACAGTCAAACCAAATACTAGTTAACTCAGGCATGCCTCCTTTTATTGCACTTAACGGATGCTGTGTTTTTTTTACAAATTGAATACGAGACCCTCCCCAAGTGAAAAGATTACGACTCGTTTTATTGCAGTGGTCTGAAATTGAACCTGCATTATTTTCGTGGTGTGACTGTACCAAATTCACCAAGGCTTCCAGGTATAAGAATCAACTTACAGAAGTCAGTAGAGGAGTAAGTAACTTAAAAAGGTCTCATCCACAGACAACAACTGAAAAGTTCTGGATAAAATGTGAAAAACCAATTCCTCAAGGGCCCTGGGGAATGAACAAAAGTCATCCTGGAGGGAAATTGATACTTGGGGGAAGATGCCAACATGGAGTGGATCTCTCTTTGTGTGTGGCTCTGCCCTGAAGACAGCCAAGGTGTGACCACAGTGGTGTGAGTGCTCAGACTTCAGCAGTAATCCCAATATTTTTCTGGCCGAATGTGCCAGAAGACAGAGCCCAGAATAATCAGAGAATGAATGGAGAACTCTGGAAAGGAGAGAGCCAGGAAAGGAGACCCCCAAATTCTGTATGAACTCTACCTAACCCTCTTGCTGACCCCTGAATCATGCGTGTGCAAAGCAGACCAGCTTAGCCAAAGATGAAAAATGGGCCAAGACTGACCTCTGCCTATGTCAGGAGTGGCAGAGTTCACAATTAAAGTCTAACCAAGTTCACGGCCTGCCAGCACAAAAGCAGCAATAGTCTTCATAGGTATATAACAGAATGCAGTGTCTATGCAACATAATAGTCACAATGTTCATGAGAAAATACAAAACTACTGGACACAGGGAAAGCCAGGACACTGATCCATCCTCAAGGGAAAAAGATCGACTGAGGCCAATGCCAAGGTGAGTTAGGTATTAGAATTATCAGAAAAGGATTTTAAAGCAGCTCTTGCAAAAAAAAAAAAAGCAGTTATTGCAACTACATTCAATGAGGTCATGAAAAATAGGTTCTCATGAATGGAGAGGTAGGAAAAAAAATAAAATATTTTAAAAGAACCAAATAGGAAATTTTAGAAATGAAAAATACAAAGTCTAGAATTTTAAAATATCACTGGATGGGTTTAATAACAGGATTAATCACTTCTAATTGAGGGTTAGGTGGGAACTTCTCAATTACACAGCTACACCGATTTTGAAATGTGGAAATTTCTTTTGTGTTTGCATCAAGAACTACAGTTTGAGCTCAAAAGATACAGCCATTGCAGATATGAGTGGGAATGGAGAATTCACTTCTTGTTTTAATTCTGACAGCACGGGAAGTGTATAAAGCATGTTACTTGTGATTCATATAACATTAATTGTCGTTAATATGACAGTACTGCATTCTATGTTTCGCATGTAAGCACTATTTTCTCTTGTAATTTTAGGTTGACTTCATTAAGAAACATTATCAAGTCTGAAGCAAATGTTTAATTCCAAAGATATTCAGTGTTCAATAATTCAGGTTAAAGGAGGGTCTTCCTTGAATAATATACTGACAAACATTGAATTGTACACTTTAAATGGGTTAAGTTGTATGGTGTGTGAATTATATCTCAGTAAAGCTGTTTAAAAACACACACACACACAGAAGCCAAAGATTTGAACAGACACTTTACAAAAGAAGATGTTGTGAGTGGCCCATCAGTGCATGAAAAGATGCCGGATATCACTCGTCAGGGAAATGCAAATCAAATCCAATGATATACCACTACACAGCCATTGGAATGACTAATTTAAAAGGACTGACAATGACAAGTGTTAACACAAATGTGGAACAACTGGAACCCTCAAACAGAACTGGTGCGCGTACAAATTAATATGACCACATTTTTTTGGCATTTTCTTAAGAAGTTAAACATATACCTAACTAAAATTTAGCCATTCCTCTCCTAAGTAATTACTCCAGGGAAACGAAAACATATGTTCACATGAAGACTTATCCATGAATATTCATGGAAGCTCTATTCAGAATAGCTGAAAATGGGGGAAAACAAATTTCCATCAATAGATGCATGGACAAACAAAATGGGGCACAGTCATATGATGGCAAACATGAAAAAAAAGATGAATTTCAAAATCATTATGCTGAGTGAAAGGAACAAACATCAAAGAGTCTGTAATGTATGATTCCATTTATAGAAAAAGTTTTAAATGCACACTAATCTATTATGACAAAAAGCAAATCAGTGGTTGCCTGGGGCAACCAAAAATCAAGAATTCCTGTCAAATCAAGAGAGGAACAAACCAACCACAAAGGAACAGAAGGAAACTTTCGGGAGTGATGGCAGCGTCCTATTTCTTATTGTGCTGGTGGTTTTGTGAATGTGGGCAACTGCCAGAGCTCTTTGGACTGTAGATTTTAAATGGATGACTTTATTGTGCAGAAATTACACCACAATGAAATTAATTTAAAAATCAATAGCCTAACAAGTGTTGGTGAGGATATGGAGAAATTGAAACCCTTGTGCATTGCCGATGGGTATATGAGATGGTGCAGCCGCTGGAAAACAATATGGAGGTTCTTCAAAAATGTAAACACAGAATTACCACATGACTCAGCAATTTAAGATATTTGAAAAATTTGAAGATGGGGACTCAAACAGATATCCATTTTATAGCAGTGTTATTCACAATAGCCAAAAATGAAAACAACCCAAGTGTCCATCGACAGATGGGTGGATAAACAAAATATGATATATACATACAATAGAATATTATTCAGCCGTAGAAAGAAATGGAGTTCTTATACATGCTACAATGTGGATGAACTTTGAAAATATTATGCTTAATGGAAAAAGCCAGACACAAAATGACAAATTTTGTGTGATTCCATTTAAATTAAATGTCCACATTAGGGAAACCCACACAGACAGAAAGTATAGTAGAGGTTACTAGGGTCTGGGGAGGGGAAGGGAACTGGGTAGTTACTGTTTAATGGTACAAAGTTTCTGTTTGGGAAGATGTAAAAATTCTGGAAATAGATGATGGTGATGATTACCTGACATTGTGAATGTATTTAATGCCACTGAATTATACACTTAAAAATGATTATAATGGTAAATTTTATTTTATGTATATTTACCACAATAAAACACCCATAGCATTTCTTTATGTCAGGAGTAGTAACAAATTAAATAGAAAATATGTCATTTTTAATAATAATGAAATCCACAGTCTCTAGAAATCAACCTAATAGTGCAGAATATCTTTATATGGAACAACCTGGCATGATAAAGCTGTCAGTGCTCCTAAAATCATTCTATAAATTCGATTCAATCCCAGTAAAAATTCTAAGAGGATTTTTTTTCCAGGAACCCAACAAATTTATTCAAAAAATAAAGAGAATGAATATCCGCAATCTAAAAAGAAGCAGCAAGCTCCCAGATATTAAGACAAAGCCACAGTAATTAAAATAGGAACAAAGAGATAGACCAGAGATTTTAAGAAATGTGCATGTAGGACTTCATAGATGAGAAGGATGGTTCACAAAGCAATGACAGGGGGTAAGAGACAGATCTGTGGGACAGATGGTGTTGGAAAATAGGACTCACTGTGTCAAGAAAAATAAAGCAGACCCTAGCTGACATCATGTACAGGTTGGATATCAAATGCAGATAGAGAAAACTATAGAGACAGAAAAAGACATGAAAGAATGGAGAAAGATACCAACACGGAAACCACACTGTAAATTTGATATCGTCAGAATTAAAGATTCCTATTCAATAGGCAAATTGGCAGCTACAGGCATGTCTCAAACAAGGAGAAGAAATTTACAACATCTAACAGTGCCCATGGCTTGGTGAGAACACAAACTGCAAATCAACAAGGAAAACAGGAAATCAACAGAAAGAGGGCCAAGGAGACGAGCAGGAATTCTCATAAGATCACTAAATGGCTAGTGGTTTATGAAGACAGATTCAACCTTTGTAGGAACCACAGAAATTCAGATTCAAACAAAATTTACAAAATTAGAAAGGTAGATAATAACAGCTGTTGATGACTGTGTGGAGAGACAGATCCAGCAATATATATATATATATATATATATATATATATATATATATATATATATATATATATATATATATATTTAATAAGCAAAAGTAAGAGATGATCATGAAAGAAACAGTGAAAATTCAGACTTGTGGAAAGAAGACAGTTGCCCTGGTTCCCACCTCCCACCCAGCAACTTTGCAACCCAGAGGTGAGCATCCCTCTGGTCTTGGTTTGGCATTTTGCAGGATGCACTCAGGTGCACAGCTGGCTTTTTGCTTGCCTCTCATCCCTCACAAAGAACTCCTACTTGTCCTTGTTCCCTGTCAGGCTCCCTGGGGGATTCCAGTACCTGACCCCAGGCTATTGTCGGTCTTTTCATTCTGAGTAAACCAAACAACTTTGGGGCTGTCTATTCTGCATATTTTTTAAAAATTTTTTTTTCTTTTATTTTCATATGGCTAAATCTGTTCCTCATCAGGATACCTCCGGTCACATATAAGAAGTTGGATAGTTACTTCTGGCTTTGCTGGTTTCATTGCTGGTGTGGATGCATTTAGCTCTAACACAATAGTCCCCATGAGGCCAAGAGCAGCCAGCCAGCTCCCCTGGAAGGATCATGTTCTCAGAGGGCAGGAGCTGTGCCCCAAGCTCAATAGATTGGCTCTTGCTCTGATTTCTCAAAAAAATCTGTCCCTCAATTTGGGCAAAATAGAAAAGAAGATCAGAGTCTTCTGGCCTAGAGCCTGGAGCAGAGACCTGTCATTGGGTCTCATGACAGGTCTCTGATCCAGGTTGCCACTTTCAAGAAGCCTTCCTTGGTTGGCCCAGTCTTCCTGACTCTGGGAAGTCAACCCCTCTCCTCTCCTCCCATGGGGCTGCACCATCATCCTGGGGGCCATGTTCCATTGCCTAGTGTCAGACACCATCTCACCGTGGCCACCACTGACCTTAGGGGCTGGTTCTGAGAGTCGTTGATCCTATTCCTGGCCCTCATGATCCCTGCCCTGCTTGCTAACTGCTCCCAGCACAACCATATGTGTCCCCACCTCAACAGGTATGGGGCTGCTTTATCTAAGGGTGGGGAACACAGACCATTTTCCAGGGTGAGGGCTGTGGGCCAGGACCTAGGGTAGACATAGGCTGGGTAGAAGCAGCCATACAACCTGCCTGCTGCTGCTGCTGCTGCTGCTGCTGTTGCTGTAGCTCTGGTAGTAGAGTGGCCTCTGGGCTCCTGGACCCTCATCTGACCATCCCTTCAGTGTGACTGTCCTGAATGTGGCCTTCAGTGCCTTCTTGGAGGAGCAGAGGAAGTCGTACACAGCTGGATCCAGGGCCCAGGCCACCCCCAAAATGGCATAACAGTGTCAAGGAGGGGGCACAATCCTGGGGCTGACCCAGATTTCTGCCAGGATCCTGCTGACCCAGACCCAGCTGGCCACACTAGATGTGCTGGCCGAGAAGGGGCTACCCCACTCCATGCCCCTCAATGTCCTGGCCTACTTCCTAGACTCACTGGTGCACGAGTGGCAGTTCCAACTTGGAGGATATGGAGGTAGGGAGGGCTGCCATTTGCCCAGCTGACCCCTTTCCACAGGCCCAGCTATCCAATGCTACCCCAGCCACCTCATGCTAGACCTCTTCCCCAAGCCCTGGGCCTGGCCTCTTGGGCAGCGTAGCCAGGACATCTTGCTACAGTTCGATGCTCACTAGCAGACCTTCTGTGGAAAGCACTGTCCTGGCACAGATCCTGGTGGATATCTCCTGTGATACCTTCCAACAGATGCAGGAGTAAGCAGGAGTGGGCAGCTCTGGCACTAGGTCTGGAGGGTCCTGGGTGATGACCATGCCCTGACCCCAGAGTGAGGGTCTGCAGAAACTTCCTACATGGCATCTGGGGGTGAGGACAGGCAAGCAGGGCCACCCTAACCCACTAATCCCCTACCCCATCAAAGTCTGGAGTCCTGGGATGGTCGCTGGGGGCAGCAGATAGACAGGGCTCATAGGAAATCCTGGCTGAGATCAGAAATCAGGCTTGGACCCCAAAGACTCAGGCTTGGGGACTCCCTCCCTCCACAGAGCTGAACCACATGTGGGCTGAGAAGTATCCCCCAAGGACCCTCATGTTCACTCATGTCCACATGCCCAGGGATGCACACTCCCCACTGTGGACGAATGCCCACTTGGGAAACAGTGTCTTCACCAACCAAGCGCCTGCTGCACTAGAACCCAAGGCTCAGTGGTGTGAGCCAAAGTAGGAGACAGATGGCAGGGGACAGTGGGGGAGAACTCAGCAGGGTGTGTGCCTCAGGGTGGGACAGGTATCTACCAGGAAGACAGACACTGGGTGTCAGGTATGGCAAGGCTGATGGGGCAGTACCTGCCCCAGGCCAAGTCCTGGATAGACTTGTGCTGCCCAGCTGGCTGCCTTCCCTGTTTCCTCAGGCACCATCACCTGGAGCTGCACCAAGGTCCTGGACTAGTTCTCTGTGGAGCTCCCTGGGTGAGTCTTGGGACTGGCCCCTGACCTCAGCATGGCAGGCATTTCGGCGTGGTCTGAGACCACTTCAGCCAGGGCATCTGGGGTGGCTCACCCAGGCCCTCCCACCCTGTCTCCCTG
Source organism: Pteropus medius (assembly GCF_902729225.1). Lineage (NCBI taxonomy): Eukaryota > Metazoa > Chordata > Mammalia > Chiroptera > Pteropodidae > Pteropus > Pteropus medius. Next base: position 3,082,197 of record NW_024349798.1, on the reverse strand, counting down.
GCTGGCCTGTGCCCCATCCGGCACTGCTGACCCCATGTGGCCACTTTTTCTTAAGCTCTTTTGATGTCCATGATGACCTTATCACACCCCAGGGTGCATCAATAGGCCTCAACCCTAGTGGCCATAGGGGGATGACTTTACTTCCCCAGTGTCTTCTGGCTCCTGGCACGCTCCCACCTCCAAGAAAACAAATGCTATACATACTCATGAACACACTTGTCTCACTGCCTTGAATACCTCTGTGGTCAAGGTGGCCTCCGGGAACAGCAGCCCAGGTTGGCGTGCCAAGGACCCCGGGGAGGTCAGAACTGGTGGGCAGGGGATGATCCCGGAGATTTATCAGGACTGCCCAGGGCAGGAGGTGGCCCCAGGTCTCCAGCTCCACACCCACCACAGGGGAAATCGAGGCCAGAGTTGGAGAGAAAAACCCGTTCTCAATGAATTCTAGGCGGGAGCAGTGGGAGGACCCTGCCCTGGGCGCACAGAGTGGCTTCCTCTTCCACCTCCCATCATGCTCGCACCAAGGCAGCTGGCTCACTCCTCTAGAGTTCCCAGAGGCCCGAGCATGAGAAAGACTTCCTCTTCTGCAGTGTTCAGGGGACCCCTCGCCTACTCCCACCTACTGTGGCTAAGCTGGGTGAGTTGGGAACCAGCCCCAAAGGAGACAGTGATGGAGGGAAGGGAGCCTGGAGAAACACTCCTGGGGAGGGCCCACAGTCCCACAAGCTGGGAGCTCCTCAGGCTGGGGGCCCAAATGCTGTTTCCGGGGTAATCCTCCCACTGGAAGCAGGCCAGGCATGACCTTCACAAAGCAGTAAAAATATCAAACAGAAAACCAGCCAGGCTGCCAATGGCGGAGTAGCTCCCAGGTTCCTGGGCTGAGGTGCAGGCCCTGGAGCTGGGGGCTCCCATAGGGACCCCCGCCCCACCCAGCTACACTATGACTCTTCCACATAGCGCATGCTTCCTCAGACACCCAGATGGTCCTCTTGATGACTTGAGAGGCTGAGTATAAAGTATGAGTGCAGAGGTAACTCAGGGGTCCCTGGCAAGCCAGGCCTTGATGCTCTGACATGGCAGCCTTGACCATGGTGCTCTAACATGGAAGGCTGGGGGAAATGTCAAAAAACAGTAACAAACCTGCTGCTACGCACTCCAAACAGGCCGGTTTAGCAAGTCCCCTGGAGAGAGTAGCCCTGCTGCTTTGACTGGCGCTTGGCCTTGACAAGCCTTGTGCCTGCTCTCTCAAGAAAGCAGACTAGGTTGCCTGGCCGTCCCAGGCCCACAGCCTGGAGGCCCAGTGTTGGAGGGCGAGACGGTTGTGCCCCCGCCCCCACCTCTCCCTCTAGCACATGGTCAGGCAAAGGAGGGGGCTTCTCCTCTCAGCCTGCCCCTGATGGTGCATGCCTGTGGACAGGTGTACAGTGCACCTGTCCTCCTAAGGATCACTAGTGTTCCTACTGCATGGCGAGGCCCTCTCCATGACCAACTGCAAACCTGCAGGTCTTTCTGCTGCTTCCTGCAGCCCGACCTGGGTGGGAGCAGAAGGAAGACCACCAGAGCTCTCTCCAGATCCTCCTCCTCTCCCAATCCCTGGCTGGGTGCCTACCTAGGAGCAGGAGCTAGAAGGGTTGGTCATGGCAAGCCTCCTCATTAGCTTCTAATTGCACCTTGTGCAGGGCCTCCCAGGGCTGTTGCTGCATCACACCTGTTGACAAGATGTGGTGGCCCCAGCGGGAAGGTGCTGCGTGTTGATTATGATGTTAATGATGTGCTCATTGGTCTCAGTAATTGGTCTCGGCAATTCCCTTCAACAAATAAAACACTCTGTCTGCTCTTGACCCAGGAATGCAAGCCTTGCTTCCTAAAGCCCAGGGTGCCTCAGGGCGGGGGAGGGGCCAAATCGCCTCCAGTGCCTAGGTAGAGGCCCTGGCCAGGCAGGGTGCTTTATACAAAAGGCTTTTTTCTGTCTCAGATTCTAGAGAGTGACAGGCACTGGGACTCACATGAAAGGGGGCACTTTCTCACCCCTCCCTCCTGCATCCTAGCACTCAGGCCTGGAGTGTCCTCGGAGAGGTGTGGAAGGTTTGCAGGGGCAGGCCTGGAGACTGTCCACGCAGACAGGGAGTGGCATCCATGATAGGCAGACAGAGATCAGGGGTGATCTACCCAGAACCTCCTAAACATGAAGACCCCCAGATTGTAATGAGACTCCTCGTTGGCCACACAAACTAAATAGTCCCTGGTTTACAAAAAGCATAGGAGCGGGTTTGGAATGCGACAGCTACTTGGTTTGGTAGGGGGCCTGCCCTGTACTGGGAAGGTTGCCTGAGCCAGGCCCCTGGGAAACTTGTCCTTTGTTCCACGTGACAAAGCAGGGGCTCTGGGATCCAGCCCCATCTGTACTCCTCTCACCTGGTCATTCCTGCACCCCAAAATTAATATAGACGGCTCTTGGTAGGTGATCCCATAGTGCTGGGGGTAACAGCACAAAACCCCCTCCCCCATGGTTCCTAGTTGCCCTTCCCCACCCCATGCCTGATGAGGGAATCTTGGTGGTTTTCGTGGGCCTTATGGTGGATGCACACCCTTTGTCCTATAGCTCAGCCATGTAGAGAAAGAAAGGAGTGAACCCCATTTCTCTCCAATTTCTTTGGGGGTCTTGACCCACAACACAGTAACTTTGGAGAATACAATAAAAGTTTTGAAATTACATGTTTAGAAAAAAATTTATTTATTTTGGTAAAGACAAAATATCTTTTCCTTGTCCCCACCCTGGGTTATTTTAGTCCCATTGCACACAGGCTGGCTTCCCCCAAAGACATCTCCTGGCCCAGGCCCCACTCTGTAGCACTGTTCATGGGGCTTGCAGCCTGCAGGTGTGTCTTGGGCTGGGTCCCAGGCTGTGTCCTCTCTATCTCATATGGGAGGTAGGCAATGATCTGGTGAGACGCATCCCATTATGCAGTTGTCCTCCGACCCCTGAGGATTCCACAAAAACCTGGACATGCAGCTGTGGTGGGTTGAATGGTGGACCCTCCAAATGATATGTCCGACCAGAACCTGTGAATGGGAACTAATCTGGAAAAAGAGTTTTTGCAAATGCAATTAAGTTAAGGATCTCCAGATGAGATCATCCTGGATTAGAGTGGGCCCTAATCCCAAAGATAAGTGTCCCTTTAAGAAATGGGAAAAGAGGCAATAGCAATGTTTTTAAATACGGCAGACTCAACTCGGCAATTCTGCTTCTAGAAATAAGTGTGTCCTCTAGAAACACTGAAAGAATTTGGAAAGATATATGTTCCAAGCTGTTTATTGCAACTTTGTAAGTGAAAGATTGGAAACAAGCTCATTTGTCCAAAAATATATATTGTATGCCTACTCTGTGCAGAAAAAAAAAAAAGAAATGGGAAAAGAAGTCTATGGCCATGCCACCCTGAACAAACCTGATCCCGTCTGATCTCGAAAGCTAAGCAGGGTCGGGCTTGGTTAGTACTTAAATGGGAGACCACCTTGGAATACCAGGTGCTGTAGGTGTAAAAAAAAAAGGAGAAGACACACGGGAACCATGTGACCACGGAGGAAGAGGCTAGAGTGATGCTGCCCCAAGCCCAGGACCACCTGAAGCTCCTAGAAGCTGGACACAGCAGAAAGATCTTCTCCTGGAGCCTTTGGAGGGGGCACAAGCCTGCCCACACCTTGATTGCAGACTTCTGGCCTCCAAAACTGAGAGAATGAGTTTCTATTGTTTTAAACCTCCCCCTCCACCCCGGTTTGCGGTCTTTTGTTACAGTAGCCCTAAGACACTAACTCAGGGCTGATCCCTTAGAGGGTAAAACCGACACCAACCGACAGAAGGGGACAGGCAGCTCTACATACTCAGTGGAAATCACACCTGCTCCCATCCACCAATGGCTGGCTTTGGGCAAAGAGGGCCCCTCAGGCACATCCAGAGCAGAGGCCAAGATCTGTACCCATTCCAGCTCAGGGGAAGGGGTGCGCACAGTCACAGCATCATAGCAGCTGCACAGGCCAGCTAGCCTGGCCACAGGAGCCATGGCCCCTCTATGCGTCCTCAGCTGGCCCTTGAGTTCCCTCCCTAGCGTGTGCAAACTCTGTTATTGCACATGGGAAGCACAAGGTAAATACTCACTAATGATGATGATGAAACAATTTGCAAAATGTGAGAGCAGGCACACCGGAGGTGAGGCGTAATGTTGGCACTGGAGCTCGAGGACCGCTAGGGACACAGTCACCCAAGTACTCCTACAGGGACAGTGGGGCCAATGGTTTGAACCTGGGCAGACCAGGGTGTACTTAACGCCTGGTCTGTCTGGGCTACCTTGGGGCAGCCAGGTTGAGTGGCAGCCTCTAGCCCCCTTGTTTTTTAAATAGTTCTACTAAGATATCAGTTCACATATCATACAATTTGTCCATTTAAAGATTGAAACCCGTTCTGCGTATATACATGTCAAACTCCTCCCTCCAGCATTGTGGGAACCTTCCCGTTCCCCTAAATGTGTATCATCCTTTGCCCCGCAGCCTCAGTCGAAGCCTCCTCCACTATAAATCCTCTCCATCACCCCAGCCCAATAGATCCTTATCCTGCCCCCAATCCCAAAAGCACTTGTTACTCTCACAAATTTTTTGCAAACCTACTCTGGGGCATTTCAGTGAAACTAAATTTATCTTGTGCTCATCTAGTTATAATAATTAGTGGGATTGTTCAGATTTCAGGCATTGCATCTCAGTCCTTGGTCTCCTATGGCCAGGACAGGGGGATGGGTGGGGCCTGGAAGCCCTCCGGGGGCAGCTGCTGAGAAAGGTCTTGTCCTGGCAGCCAAGAGGGGAAGCTGCAGGGGCTAGCAGAGGCTGCACCAGCCGATGATCTCGGGTCCCTGTGGGTCAGTACACCCACACACAGATATGAGAGTCACCAAATAGAGTGAACGTCCAAAGCAAAAACCCCAAGAAGACCAGGCTCCCAGGCCAGGCTGGGCCCTCAGAAACGCGAAATTACCACCTACAGTCTGGGGCTGAGTCTGTCAGGGCCCCTAACAGAGCTGGGCTCAGGGATGGGCCAGACTCCACCCCTGGAGTTTTCTGAAAAGCTCTAACGAAAAGTGGTAATTAAAGGTATAACTGGACTTGACACGTTGCTCAAGAATGGAGTCCGACAGCAGCAGTCCAGTTTCAGGTTTTAAAATCATAGCGGAATGGAGTTTCCACAGGCTGGTCTCCAAAATAACAAAAGAGGGTGTGGGAAGGCCGTGAGAGGAGCTCCGTGGGCTCCCTCCCAGGACAGAAGGCTCTGCACTGAGCCACAGGGTTGTAAGGAACCGCTCCCTATCGCTATCATTTTCATTTTGTTCACTCTTCAACAGAAACTGGCGCCTTTGTGTGCCAGGTGCCGTTCTGGATTCTTGGGCTGCATCCGGGACCGAGTGAAGCAAGGCTGCTGCCTCTGCGAGCTCCTGGGCGGGGACCCCGGGGCCGCACACTGGGTGAGTGAAGGTGACGCCACTCGTGCCCACGCGGCCCCTCAGCCCCTGCTCCGGAAGCAGGGAAGATAAACAGAGGGAAGTCGGCTCCTCTGCGGGACCGTGCCCGCCAGCAGGGGGCGCGCGTCCTCCAGGCATTCGACACGCATGCGCCGCCTGGGGCGCTTTCCGGCATCGTGGCAAAACGACTCTGTCGTTTTGCGCCGTTTGGCAAACTCTGAGCATAGCGCCTGCAGGCAGTGTTCCGCCATGGCGTCCCCCTTCAGCGGGGCGCTGCAGCTGACTGACCTGGATGACTTCATCGGGCCGTCTCAGGTGGGCCGGCCCGGGTGGGCGGCGGCTGTGCGCAGGGAGAATATCCCCTTCTGTCTCATTTCCTTCCCCTGAGAAATGGGATTGGAAACCAGGGTCTCCGGCGTTCTGGCCAGCTTTCTACAGACCGGAAACCGAGACCAAGGTGGGCGGTACCCCCACCGGGTTTTCGTGCCCAAGGCCGAGTCTGCGGGTTGGGGTCGGGGCCTCACCGACCCCCACAGCCCAATGAGACAAGTAGGAGCCGGTTATCACGTTGCCCTCGGGGTGACTGGGTTGGGGGAGTGCCGTGTACTGTGCAGATGCGTACGTGGAGCCGGAGGGCGCCAGGCAGTTGTCGCTTCCCAGAGTCACCCAGCTAGGGAGTAGCAGGCTCAGGATTGGGGTCGAGAAGACCCTGCCAAACGTCTGAGCCACAGTTTTTTCTGTGTAAACAGTTGGGAAATCCCACCCCAGGTGAGAGAGCAAGCGATCTGGTCCGCTGGAATCTGGCATGTGACTGCCCAGTAAATGTCAGGGTGTGTGGTCGTCATTGGTGTTGCCCTCCAGGAAGAGAACAGAGCTTGCACCTAAAGGGGACAGGACAGCTACACTTGAAAGTGTCGCCCTTATCTGGTTTACCTGCCTATCAGTTGCCACCATCTGTGCAGGCCCACTGCTAGGTGGGCCATAGCTGAATCCCTGGCTGCGGGTGGGGGGGTGGGGGGGAGGGGAGGGAGTGGGGGTTACCTTGTGGGTGATCCCAGGCAGGGACGAGCTCCCACAGGCCTCCAGCTGGGCCTTTCTGGGGCTGGTCATGCTTGGGAAGGCTATGGCCAATGAGGTTCTCCTAATGATGATGAGGCAGACAACAAGAACTCAGGGAGATAGGGAGAGAAATGAATGTTTTTCTGTGTCACTGGGCAAGGAGGTGACCTCCAAGTAAAGCGTTCCTGTTGATCTCTTGGCTTCCTCCCAGGAGCCATTGTACCACTGGCCACTGGCTCTGAGGGGCAGAGGGTAGTGGTAGTGGTGGCCATGTCTCCTGTTTATACTGAGAAGGGTAAAGGTCAGAGTTGTCTGTGTCTGCTGACAGGTTAGCATATGGGCCCAATTAGCACCAGCCTTCATCTGACTGTGATCTGCAGTGACCCTTGGTGCCGGCAGAGTGTAAGAATGTGTGCTTGATGCATGCGTGAGCAGGCCACCCCTCTTCTTCAGGAGCTTCTGCCCACTCAGGCCAAGTTTGGGGTCTCTTCCTGGTATAGGATTGTATCAAGCCCATGAAGGTGGATAAGAGGCAAGGAAGCGGCATGGCCAAGATCCACATCGAAGATGACGGTAGTTACTTCCAAATCAGTCAGGTGGGTTTTACCTCGGATGATCTGAAACACGTTTCACCACACCATTTAGTCATGAGTGCAGTGACCGCGGTACTGCATGTCTCACCAGTCCTTTTTCATGGGTTGAATTCATATTTTTCAGGAAGTCTGAGAAAGCAGGGATGGGAGTGAGGGGTAGGAGGAGACACAGAGGCTGAACATGGAACTTGATTTGTTCTGCAGAGGGGGCTCTTTTTGCAGCGATGATGGTTCTTATCTTCACCTCCCTCCCTCTGTCTCTCTCTCTCTCATTGTGTAAGGTTTTCTAGTTCAGACCCCTTGTTTTTCTTAGTGAATACTTAATTCCTGTCTAATTAAGCAGTCATAAAATCCTGATCTAATGTTGTTACTCCACCTGTCTGCCATTTGCATTCCCAAGAACATCTATGACATCCTTTGGATTGCAGGCATTGGGTGCACTTGGCCCAAGAACCCCTCCAAGCAGGGAGAGGAGTCCCAGGGTGATGCCAGGTGGTAATGGACAGCAAATCAAGCATTTATAGGGAGAAAGCCAGCTATCTGCTTGGTGCAAGAGAGTGAGCCAGCAGCACATCAGGGCTCCACACAGAGCCTGGTACAGCACAGGGGACTGGGTCCTTTTTAAGAAAAAGACACCTCAGGAGTGGTCTGAAGAATGAAGGGACCCAGTTGAGATAGGGGTGCCAGTGTGCCCCGCTGTGCAGAGCAGCAGTGCTTGATTTGGAGGAAAGTCGGGGAGCTCATCAGCCTTCTGCTTGGTACAGCATTGAATCTCAGGCCTTTAGGCTGATCTGACTCTTAAAAATACACATTCAGCTCAAATTGTGGCTTTGTGCAAAGCACAGGCCTAGTCAACTTGGCTGGGAGGGAGTACCAGTCTCCTCAGCCCTCTGGTCACATTCTCAGCCCCTGCAGCTCATCTAGCCTTGGCTCAGACTATTCCTGCATTTATAGAAGTGTAGGGGCTTGGCTGGGATCATCTGCATCTAAGAAGAGTCACCAGTGTCAGCATGGAGGCTCGACTTAAACACCAAGTTCTGTGTCTGTTTGGCCGAGTCTGACTTGTTGCTGCCCGTTGCATCCCTCCGCAACAACTCCAGGTGCTGGCCCTGGGTGGGCAAAGCTCGTGGGGGCACAAGCTCCACCAACTCCCTCTGCTCTCACCTTGTCCCTCTGTCCTTCCTCCTCACCTTTGCCTTGCTGTTCTTTCTCCTTTTAGAGTCTGGCCTTTGGCATTTACCTGTCTTTACAGCCCCATGTGTGTAGCCTGGGGACCAATGACCCCTCCGGAACCTCTGTGGAGAGTCGCAAGTCTCCAGCTGAGTTTGTACCAAAGTCAGAATTTAATGTTGCCATTTAAATCTAGAATGTGTACAAGTATTTCTGTAATAAATAACTTAAAAACATGGCGCATAAAGCCAACCACCATGTTGATTGTCAGTGCTCCGAGCTAGAGAATAAAGATTTCCTGTAGTTTCTGTAATCCTGAGAGCTCTGTGTCCTCACACAGAGGAACCCTTTGCTTACCAGGTTCTCTTGCTTCCAGGACGGAGGGACACGAAAGCTGGAGAAGGCCAAGATCTCACTGGATGACTGCCTGGCGTGCAGTGGCTGTGTCACCTCGGCAGAGACTGTGCTTATCACTCAGCAGAGTCATGAGGAGCTGCGGAAGGTTCTAGATGCCAATAAGGTAAGTGATGGGTGGTCTTCAAGATTGCACTGTAACCCAGCATCAGCCCCAGCATCTTTCATTCATGCTGCAAGCACAGCTCCTCTCCTGGTACTGTTTGTCCTACATCTTCAGTGACTCCTGCATTTTTAAATCTCATCAGTGGGATCGCAGAGAATTACTTATATTTCAATGGTGAAATGTCAGACCCTAAACTTTGGGTTCTACTTACATAAAAATGACATGCCCTGATAGAGCTAGGACTGCTCTCGCCAGCTCTGGCCCACTGAGAATCTATATAAAATGCACAAAGTGAACAGTGCGTCCCTTGTTTTGCAGACTTTGGTGCCTGGTCAGCAGAAGCTGGTTGTCATTTCGGTCTCACCCCAGTCCAGAGCATCGCTGGCTGTGAGATTTCAGATGAATCCTACAGACACTGCCAGGAAGTTAACTGCCTTCTTTAAAAAACTAGGTAGGTGCAGAACTTTGGGTAAGCACTATAGCTCAGAACATGGGTGTATTGGGGCAGGGGGATCTTCACGACTCGGAACTTAAACACACCAGCATCTCCAAGTTTGACTTCAGCTTGAAGTTTTTGTTTAACAATTGAGAGCAGTGCCTTTTAAGAGAAAACCATCTGAATCCTATCTTTGCACTCTCCCCAAGTTCAGAATTCACCTACTCTATTGTTTTTTAATTACTGTTATCAAGGCACATTTCCCAGGTCCATGCTGGGTCTGGCTCAGCGGGAATGTGCCAGGAGCGGGGCTGGGAGGACATGGGATGAGCCCGGTGCAGACCAATGTCCTGGGCACCATGGGCAGCCGTTAAACACAGACAAAAGCTGGTTGTCACATGTAAGCTTCTCAGGCAGCAGTGTCACCAGCCTTCATCTGACTGTGATCTGCAGTGACCCTTGGTGCCAGCAGAGTGTAAGAATGTGTGCTTGATGCGTGCGTGAGCAGGCCACCCCTCTTCCTGTGACACTAGAACTGCATGCTTCCTGTGGCTACGTGGAAGGCAGAGCCCCTGTTCTTGGGAGCACAGTCGGCAGCGCCCCACTCCTCAGCCATTCTTTATGGGGCTCAGGGGGGGTGCTCACCTTCCAGGGGCACACTATGTGTTTGATACTGCCTTCTCGAGGAACTTCAGTCTCCTAGAGAGCCAGCGAGAGTTTGTGCGGCGATTCCGAGGACAGGCCGACTCCAAGCAAGCCTTGCCTGTGCTGACTTCCGCCTGCCCAGGTGTGCTCACACTGCTGACGCGAGATCAGCTGGACGTGGGGCGTGGAAATGCTGGGTGGGGGGACTAGAGTGTTCTGCCAGAACAGGCTAGAAATGCCAGCCCAGAATGGCCTCTTTGGCAGAAAGTGCTGTCCTGAGAGTCACTTGTAGTCACTTCAGTTCCCCAAGATGGTGATTACATCGATGGTAGAAACACATGATGGTAATGTAATAATAGAGTGGGGACATTACTGGGACAGAACTCCTTTGGTCCACACCCAAAATATCATGTCACTGCTGAGCCGGTGAGAGGTGGCTTGAGAGCTGCTCCTTTTGTCCCTTGTGTCGGCCTCAGGCTGGATCTGCTATGCTGAGAAGACCCACGGGAGCGCCATCATCCCTTACATCAGCACCGCCCGGTCTCCACAGCAGGTTATGGGGTCCCTGGTCAAGGACTTCTTTGCCCAGCAGCAGGTAACAGGGACATTCAGCTATGAATAATTCAGTGTCACTGTCTTGAAAGATGATCCAAAACCTGTAGTGTCCAAGGACCCATTCACAGACTCGTGGTCATGCCCTGGCTACGATGCAGGCCACCCCTCTTCCTGTGACACTAGAACTGCATGCTTCCTATGACACTAGAACTGCCTGCAACGTCACTTTGCTTCACCCTAACAGGATCCCTTTACTGCTGGGTTCAGGCAGTGACTCCACATTTCCATGTCTCTCTATGCAGCATGTGACCCCCGACAAGATCTACCATGTGACAGTGATGCCCTGCTATGACAAAAAGCTGGAAGCGTCCAGACCCGACTTTTTCAACCAGGAGCAGCAGACACGCGATGTAGATTGTGTTGTCACGACAGGTATGGGTCCTGCCACCCTGAGCCCCCGCACCTCCAGGTGGTGTCCTCAAGCCCAGGGAACAGGTTGGCATTACCTAGGTCCTGCCCATAGGCTCTCGCTGGAGCTGCCATCCCCTGTGTAGTATGCTCCAGGGCCTGACATGAGGCAAGGCCCCTCCCTCGGAGCCAGGTTGGTGTTTGCAGCTGTCCTGTCATCTTAGGGACCTGCAGCAGATAAGTACCCCACTACCAGTGTTTGCTCTAAAACGGTCTGTATGAGGAAATGGGTGGAGAGTCTTGTCAGCCCATCGTTGAGTCTGATTCACATTGGTCACCCCATTTCTGAGTTGAGCAGCCTCACATAGTCAAAGACAGAAAAATAAATGCTTGGGAGCCCAGACACTCAGGGGCAGGTTTTCCTGCATGAACATGTGCCCAAATGTAACAGGTGCACTGCTGGGGGAGTACCTGGAGATATGCGTGTCCAAGCCCCACCTTGTCGCTGTGAGGGTGGGTGCAGTCCTAGGGCAGCGAGGTGGCTCTCCTGAGGGTCTCCAGAAGTGGAGACCTCTTCCTTACTCCTGTGGCCGGGTTCGTCCTCCACCCACAAGCCAGGGGGTGGTCATCCAGGCCTTGAATGCCAAATTACAGGTCGCTAGAGATGCAGATGATGGTGTTCCTTGACATTCTCTATTTTTACTGATATCCTAGCTGATAAGCATCTACACTGTGGTTTCCTTGTAGGAGAAGTTTTCAAGTTGCTGGAAGAAGAAGGAGTCTCGTTGTCAGAACTGGAGCCAGCCCCACTGGATGGTCTGTAAGTCGCTACCTGTCATAGAAGGAACAAACATACAACCGGTGTCAGAGCACTCTCAACATTGGGAGTCGCAGGTGTCCTAACAGGCAGCAAAAGCATGTGGTGGTGGGCAGTGCCTCCCTCCCCTCCTCATCACATCACAACTTCCTTCTGCTTGGTTCCGTGCCTGCCCTCTGGTCTGTCTTAATGTCCACAGAGATGGTCAGGTTCACGAGCTGGACTATGGACAGTTAACTTGTGGTTATCAGAGCTGACCCCAACTTGATACAGGTCTGAGGTCCCCAGAACAGGTGACTCAATGGAGGGGATAGTCCTCTCCCACCTGAGCTGCCTCCTCGTGTACCAACAAAGCCACCAGGGGTCTATGACTTGTTCCCATTTAGAAAGCAAACCCCCTCAACCATGAGAAACAGAGGTCACCCAGAAGCCTTGGCAGATAGACCCACTGCCACCTAAGGCCTTGCCCTCCTCCCCAGGTACAGCAGCGTGTCCACCCAGGAGCCCACCAGCCATCGAGGTGGGGGCTCAGGTGGCTACTTGGAGCATGTGTTCCGGCATGCAGCCCAGGAGCTCTTTGGAATCCATGTGGATGAGGTCACCTACAGACCACTGAGGTCAGTGGGAAGGGCTGCAGTTGAGGCAGCCTTGGCCCTGGGGCCCCTCACTGAGGTAAGCTCAGTGGAAAACAGGGAGCTGGGTTTGGCACAGACCCTGAGGCATTGGGCGGGCGTTAGCCCTTGTTTCCCGCTTCCCTGAGTGGGCCAGAGCTCTCTGGGCCTCAGTTTCCCCATTGTAGGGATCAGTGTCCCCTGCCCACACCATAGCAGTCAAGAGCCCTGAAAGGCTGATGGTGGCAGGGTGGTGTACCCTACACAGATGTGTCCCCACAGAGGGAGGGTGGTGCTTTATGTTTGACCTTACCATGTTGCATGGCTGTCCTGGAAGGTGGGGTTCCCATTCTACAAATCAGGAAACTGAGGCTGGTAGTGAGGTCACTTGCTGACTCATGGAAGTAAGCTTTCTGCCTTCCTTCTCCATTACTGTCTCCCACTGGGAACAGGTGAGCTTGGCAACCACATCTGTGGGGTGGGGGTGAGCACGGTATCTGCCCCTCCAGGAACAAGGATTTCCAGGAGGTGACGCTGGAGAGTGAGGGCCGAGTCCTACTGCACTTCGCCGTGGCTTATGGCTTCCGCAATATCCAGAACCTGGTGCAGAAGCTCAAGCGAGGGCGCTGCCCATACCATTACGTGGAGGTCATGGCCTGCCCTTCAGGTAGCCACAGCAGGCCCACTCTGCACAGATTGCATGGGGACCAGTGCTGCAGGCAGCATCCTGCAGGGCAGGAGGGGTGGAAGTGGGGTCCATACCCATGGCGTGCAAACACCTTCCCCATGCCACGCCCTCACCCGTCCCACTCTGCCACAGGTTGCTTGAATGGTGGAGGCCAGCTCAAGGCCCCTGACACACCCAGCAAGGAGCTTCTTCAACATGTTGAGAGGCTGTACAGCATGGTCAGGACAGAGGAGCCAGAGGATGTACCTGGGGTCCAAGAGCTCTACCGGCACTGGCTGCATGGCGAAGGCTCGGAGCAGGCCAGCCGCCTACTACACACGAGCTACCATGCGGTAGAGAAGGCCAACTCTGGCCTCAGCATCAGGTGGTAGGAGGGCCCACTGCAGCCAGTGCCAGGACCCCTGGGAAGGCCACACCGGGTCTCCAGTAGGGAAGTCACCCTGAGACCTCAGGGCTTACGCCCCAAATGCTGGGTGAGCTGCAAGGATGCACTGGAACTTGTGTAGAGATAGGACTCAGGACCCCACAGCCAGTAAAGTTGACCTCTAGCACTGGAGGCCAGAGGTTCCACAAGATTCTGGAACCTCTTCATAGGCCCACATCCATGGCAGTTCCCTTGCTTCTCCTGGTTGTGGTGGTCCAAGTGTGTGTGGCAGTTTCAGCCAGTCCTAAGGAGCTTAAGGCAGAGCAGAAGTAGGGGTTTGTTTGTTTCCCATTTCTAGAGTTATCCCTGAAGCTGGGGTGGGCCGGACTTGCCAGGCTAGTCAAGCTTGCAGCCCGGCATGGAGAACCCGACTGCACTTGGCAGCAGAGGACACTGGCAAGAAAGGGGCACCCAGCCCATGGCACTCCATGCTGGGGAAGTGGTACCCACTCTACCTGGCCTCCAGGGCCTGAGGACCTGTGTTTTCTGAGCCAAGTTCCAAGTGGGAAGCAAGTTCTGTGGTGCCTCAGTTACCTCTCTGGCTGAGTCCTATCTCCACGGCTGGATCCTCACTTACTGGGGTGAGAGAGGGAAAGAGGACAGACTGGGCTCAGCCTATCAGGCCCATCTCCACTGAGCCCCACCTCTAATAAAGAGACCTCCCTCTGAAAATGGCTTCTAAGAGCTTCTGCCAGCATTGAAAAGGACTTTCAAAACTTTAAAGTTCAGAAGCCCTGTGCACCCCATTAGGCTATTTCCCAAACACTCACGTCGTGGGGCAAGTCCACCACCAGGAAATACCAGAGTGTCCACCTTCTGAGGCTGGGCAGCCAGTTGGGCAGGGCTTTGGACGGCTCTGGAGGCAACCCTCCTATGGGCCCAGTCATCCCAAGGGCCAAAGAAGGTAGAAATGTACTTCTTGGTCCCACCGCAGGTCCACAGAGTGCTTACTTTGGTTAGAGTGTGCTCAGGAACCCCCACTGCAGGGCCTGTGGCTGTAGAGGCTCAGCCGCCTGCTCAAAGCTAGTCAGCTCCCTACAGAGCACCTCCAGGACCTCAGCTGGGGCCGCCTTCCTGGTGAACTTGCTCACAGGCTCCTCCCTGTGGAGAAAAGGGGCACCAACAGGGCTCAAGGGGAATTGCTGGGCAGGTGCTGGCAGAAGATGCTTAGCTGAGCAGCTTCTCCTTAATGCCAATCAGCCCAATAACCAGTCCCCCAACACCTTACTCTGTGTCCAAATGCCTGCCAAGGAGGCACTACGCCAGCCTGCTCTGAAGTGCAGTCCCTGGGGAGAGCCCAAGGCTTCCTGAGACACACTGGCTCATGCCTTGCCATATGCTTCTAGCCTGCCTCACAGGAAGACCCAGGATACCGGCTAGGACACCACCCTTAGGAAGGGGTTGTAGAGATGCTCCTCACCCAGAGTGGATGGGACTGTGGATATGTCTTCCTCATCCCTTTTCTGGAATAACCACAAGCCCTTGTCACACCTCGCCTGAGAGCCTCAGGCAACTTGACTCCACTCAGCACCAACCTGGGGACCAGAGCAGTGGAGGGGCTGCCTTGCCTAGTCCAGCCCCAGCCCAGACCCTGAGGGCAGCCACTCATGGGCCAGTCCTATAGGCTGCCCTATTCCCTGTCCTAAGTTCACCAACCCTTCCCCTCATCAATGGGAGCCCCTCAGCCAGGCAGCACACCCCAGGCCTGGTCACCCTGGGCTAGTCATGGCAGACTGACCTTGCAGTATCGCCCCTGGATCTCAGTCCTCCCCCCACCCTCTAGCTCTCTCACCATTGAGAGGGGAGTAGTGACCACACCTTGACCCAGGACAGCTTGGCCCTCACATGGTTATTGCAGGGCTATCTGTGCAAACTTGAGGTGGCCCAGTGTGTGCTCATGGCCACAGAACACCTTCTGGAGAAAGGAGGCACTTGGGGTACACAGCACTACCACAGGCGGAGATGGGGACTGGTGCTCACCCTGGCTGGCCTGGCCAGATCCCTCTCCAGACCTCAGCACCCTCCTGTGCACCCTCTCCCCACACCCAATCTGCCCTGAGCATTTATTCTGCACTCCTGGCATACGGCAAGTGCGTCCTTCCTAAGGGTGGTGTACTAGCCAGTGTCCTGGGCCTTCCCGTGGGGCAGGCTGGGAGCATATGGCAAGGCATGAGCCACTGTGTCTGGGGAGGCCCTGGGCTCTCCCAAGGGACTGCACTTCAGAGCAGGCTGGCACAGTGCCTCCTTGGCAGGCATTTGGACACAGAGGAAGGACACGGCCTGTGGGTTGTGCAGGGAGGCTGGAACCTGAGGGAGAGGAAGAGACGGGCAGCTCACTGCCTCAGGGGGAGAGCACATTTCCCTGAGCTGTGCTCTCCAGGTGCCAACTGCAGCAGGCCAAGAAAAGCATGTCCACTGAGGAGAAGAGTGGGTCAGAGAAGGTGGAATGGGGTCAGAGGGAGGTGAGTGCGGGGCAGCACTACCTGAGAACATGGGCAGTCGGATCCGGACACTCGTCCTCCCACAGGAAATAGCTCACGTGGCCAGAGGTATGGCCCAGTGTCAGGAGGCAGCACACATGGATGGCCCCAAACTGCAGAGCAGGTGGGTGTGTGAGGCCAGTGGCCTGGCGCCTCCCAACTCTCCTAGGCAGTGGTCCCCAACCTTTTTGGCACCAGGGGCCAGTTCTCCTATGAGAATCTAATCCCTGATGATTTGAGGTGGAGCTGAGGCAGTGATGCTAGCACTAGGGAGCGGCTACAAATCCAAATGAAGCTTTGCTCGCTCACTGGCCACTCACCTCCTGCTGTGCAGCCCGGCTTCTAACAGGCCACAGATGGTACTGGTCCGTGGCCCCAGGGGTTGGGGACCCTTGCTCCCCGGGGCACACTCATTCCTTACCATGCGCCAGCCTGTGGGTCAGCGCACAGATGCACTTGTCCCAGCCTGAGCCAGAGACATGCCAGCTCCGCATAGCCCCAAGCATGGTTCCTGCAAATGGGTGAGAGCAGGATCACACTGGGGCCGAGGTGGAGTAGAGGCCGTAGAGCCTTGGTCTGCACCAATTGCACTCAACAATGGTGGTGGGTAGTCAGTAGGATTGGTGGTCAGTGATTCTCCCTCCAGGCCTACTATCTCCAGCAGCTGAAAGGGTTGGGAGTTAGGGAGATGCAAAGGGTCCAGGTTTGGCGTAAACAGCGCCCCAGGCAGGCCAGGACGGGCGGGGATAGGGGAGATCCAGCAATTACTCAGCGCCCAGTGTGTACAGAACTGTTAGGTACCAGAGGAAGGGGAAAGAGGAGGGCTTAACCTCAGAGGAAGCCCAAGATATAATCAGGAAACCCTAAACGCCAAACCACCAGAGATTAGAAAACAGAGAAAGGGTTTGCTTCAACCAAGGTGGTCGGGGAGCCTCTTGGAAGGGGGACTGGTGGGTCACCACCCAAAATGCCTGGGCCCACAGCCTGTTCTCACCTTCTTAAGCACAGCCACATCCGCCCACGTGTGCTCCTCAATGACCAGATACATGTAGTTGTCCTCAAGCACAGGGATGACCTTGACCGTGGTCGCAGGGCTCAGCCACTCTGAGCCTCCTCCCCAGCCTTCAGAGCCCCTTCTTCAGGGTAGGGCTTCCCTCTCCGCACCCGAGGTAGGGCTGTGCGCAGAGGGGTCAGCTCCGCACACACATACACTAGAGGTCCGAAAAGGAGCCCCGCTCCCTGCTCTAAGAACGTGCCTGTGGAATGCCTGGCTCCAGGCTCAAGTCGAACAGCGGTTGTGAACTCCAGGTCCTCGCCAAGCCACAACCGGTCGTAGGACCCGCCCCTCCTACGCCATTCAGCGTTTCCCCTAAGCCATGCCCTCTCCCTGGCTCCGCCTGCAGCTTAGGTTGCGGTCCTGGTAGGCCACGTCTCCCTCAACAGGCCCTGCCCCTATCCAGGCCTGCCCCGCCCACCCGGCCGCTTCTCAGTTGCGCAAGGCCGGTCCCCCATTCCCCCTTTCCCTGGCCACCTACTTACCGTCAAGGATTGCACCAGCCGGCTTCGCGGCCCCGAACGACGCCCGAAGAGGCGGACTTCGGGTGCTGGTCACGGGTCCCTTACACAGCCGCCGCTAACGGCCCCCATCCTGCCCGGCCCGGAACCTGCGCTCGGCTGGGACCCAAAGCCCGGCGGTCGGAGAGCGCGTGCTCGGGTTGGGGCGTCACGCACGTCCTGCCCATCGCGCCCAGTGCTTCGGCACTTCCTCCGCGAAGCCCTACTATGTCCTCCCGATCCCCTCTCCGGACCCTGATTGGGACGTCTACATTCCTTTTCTTCAGGTTGGGGGTGCAGGAATCTGTCCGGTTTGTTTGCCTGCCCGTCGCAGCGCTCAGCCAGCACTGGGAGGAACACAGAAGGTGCCTAATGAGCGTGTGAACCCATATGGTAGGACAGGGTACCATGCGTGAAGATAACAGTAACAGCAGCGGTAACTCCTTTTTATGCGCGCTGTCCCCCATCTACCCAGGCTGGGTGTTTTCAAGCACCCCTTGTTCCATCCGCGCCCCAGATGAATGCAGGGAAGCTGGTCTGCATTTCCCAAGTGAAGAAATTGAAGCCAGAAAGAAAAAAAAAATGGATCGCCATATATGGAAAGAACTGAGAATTCCTCCCACCTCCCCAACCACTGAACCGCCCTGTCTGTCCTCATGGGCGGGACGGAGAGGCGTGCCCGGGAGACTCCCGGGACCAAGAGAAGCCTTGGCAACACAAACCACGGTGTTGCAGCAACAGGCCAGGAGGTGAGGCTGCACTGGCCTTGGGGCAGCCAGAGTACCTTCTGTCTATGGAGTATGCAGCAGCCCCAGGCCCCAGGCCAGGGGCCCCACCTGGGCCCACTAAGAAAGTGAGTCCTCCCAGGATGCTGCTGCTTCTGCCATGGGGTAGGGGTTTTCCCTGTCCCCTCAGGGGCCGGGGGGTGGGGGGCAGGTACCCATGGCCTGTGCCTGATCCTAGCCTTGGGCCTGGCTCCCCCAGCTCAGCTAGGCTTGGTGTGTGTGCATGGATGGCTGGTGGCTCCAAGGGAATGGAAACCACAGCCCAGCCTGAGACGCACCTGGTGGGGATGGGTGGTGGTGCCGCCCCAGGTTCTACCACTAACTGAGGACTGGCTGCTAGGAGTCCCTGGAGGTACCCCAGCTGGGACCACCAGTCTTAAGACAGAGCTTCCCTCAGAGCTAGAGCTGAGTGAGGAGCAGCAGCTGCAGGTGAGTGTGGGGGCCCTGAGGAGCTGGCAGGAGGGTGGGTGCCTGCAGGGTTCCACAGGTACCACCTCTCGCCCTGGGCACCCACAGATCTCTAAGGAGCTGGTCGACCTGCAGATCACAACCCATCGCCAGCAAGAACAACATGAGGCTGAAATCTTTGAGCTGAAGAGTGAGGTGGGTACTGATATGTGCCCATGTGTGCCTTCCCGAGTGCTTGGGGTGAATGCATACTTAGGACCAGTGCTGTGGGGGTGCAGGTGTGCCCCACAGGATTGTGCACACCCACGCAGTGTCTGAGTCCCTAAATGTCCCGCATATGTTTTGTGTCCATGTGTGCCAAGCTGGATGTTGACCTGCCCCAGGTGGCCCAGAGGCAAGTACACCTGCTCATCCTAGTCTCCCCACAGGTCCTGCGGTTGGAGAGCCGGGTGCTGGTGCTGGAGTTGGAGCTACACGGAAAGCATGCAGCCCCAGCAGAGGCTGATCCAGAGCCCCGCCAGGTGCCCACACAGAAGCTTGGGTACAAAGCTAAAAGGCAGGGTCACTCTGACCACTGCAGACTCCAGGCCACCATGAGTGCATGCAGGGCCTAGGTGGATGAGCTGGGTGGGAGCAGAATAAGGGTGCAGTGCAGCAGGGGTGCGTGAAGCTGGGACCTGCTCTCCCATACAGGTGCAGCCCAAGGACTTCTGGACCCCTAAGGACAAGCAGCAGAAGCTAGGGAATGGCGTGAGTGTGCAGTGACCTAGCCTGGAGGCCTATCCAGGTTTCTCCCAGCCCAGGGTTGGGGTGGGATAGCACAGGGGACTCAGAACTTGGGGTCAACCCTGTGAACCTCACAGCTGCAGAGAGACGTGAAGCAGGCACTGGAGCAGCAGAGGGCCCGGCAGCAAGCACTGGAGACACACGTGTGAGTGGCTGTTCCCAAGGGGCAGAGGGAGTCCCCTTCCTTGGGTCCAGCTGAGTCTCATACCTATGTCCACAGGGTAGCCCTGGGCCAACAGCTACAGGGAGCCCAAGAGAAAGCCAAGACAGCTGGGCAACAACTAGCTGCACAAGCCATGGTGAGGTTCAGCCATACCCCATTGGGGGTAGGGATCCTATAAGCTCAGCAGAAGTCCACCTTAGGAAGCATAGGTTCAAGGCCACTTCCACCCCCAGGTGTTGTCCACCTGCCAGGGCCAGCTCCGCCAGACCGAGGCTGAGAACGCCCGGCTACAGCTGCAACTCAAGAAGCTGAATGAGGAATACGCCATCCGGTTGCAGCGTTGTGTCCAAGCCCTGGCAGTGAGTGATAGGCAGAATGGCTCTGTGCTGGGTGGGAGGCTCCTAGGTCCTGGGGAGCATAAGCCTGGCTGGGGTTTGCCAAACTGCTTTAGAGACCCTGTGGGCCCCACCTGCTGCACTACCAGACCTGTTCCAAGGAGGGAATTGTGGGGAAGGGGTGTGGGCCCAACCAAGCCCCAGCCCTGCCCCATCACTTCCAGGAGTACACAGATGGTGCAGGCCAGGCACCTACAGCTGCAGCCCTTCAGACATTCCTCAAAACCACTCTGGAGGACATCCGGGAAGCGCACCACAGTCGTGAGCAACAGCTGGCCCGGGCTGCTCGAGACTACCGCAAGCGTCTGGCAGATCTGAGCCGAAGGCATGAGGAACTGCTGGTCAGCCACAGGTAGGTCCTTTCCGTGAGATGAGAATCTGGGATGAGGTGACTCTATATGACCTGGCATGTCACTTAGTGTACAGCAGGCATTATTGCACCCCAATGGGGCACCTGAGATCCCCAAAGCTACCTTTGATGCCGCCACCTTGGATCTGAAGCCGCTGCACTTGGTCACCAAGCTCAGCCACCTGCAGGAGGACCAGGCAAGGCTGGAGACACAGCTCCAGTCTCAGGTGACCCCTCTCTGCTGTCCCATTCTGGCCTTAGGACAAAGAGCCCAGACTCCCTCTAGAGCCTGTCCCAGGCTCAGCAAAGCCCCCACCCCAGGGCCTCCGAGTAGCCTACCTTGTTCTGCCAAAGGACTCAAAGGGCTCAAGACATTGCTCTTGTTCCCACAGAAGGGACCTGGAGAAGCTTCCCAGGGGAGCACATCAGAGCCACAGTGAGTATCTTGCTGTGGTTGTTGGGGGGACCAGCAGGTGATAATTATTCTACCAACTTTTAACTGCTGGGCAGGGTTCTGGTTGCAGTGGTGAACAAGGTGGCCTATCTCTGCCCTTGGCTCTAGGTCTGTATGGGAGACACTAATAATTAAAGAAAAGCTAAGTGCCTGGGGTGAACAGGGACCCTGACCAGAGAGAGGCTGACCTCAAATGGGAAGGTCAGGGAAAGCCTGGGGGAAGGGAAGCTTCAGTTGAGCCTGCAGGACAGGGCAGGAGCAGGCTACCTGGTGCCCTCCACAGCCCTTGTCTGTGGACCTCCATATTTCTAACTGCAATAGACAGGGGCTTATACAGGCCTACCTCCCAGGGTTTTGGGAGACAAACCCTCAGCATGGGAGGAGGCCCCCCATCAGCATCCTTGCAATGGAATCACTGTCAAACTGGCCTTGTGGCTTAACTCTCCTTGAGCAGCCAGTGGGCCCTCTGTACCTGGGCTGCTCTGCCCTGCCCAACATAGAAAAATGGCTCCAAGGCCTGGGCAGGGCCCACAGTGGCAGGTGGGCCCATGCTGTCCTGAACTTGGCCCCAGGAAGCACCTCAAAGATCTAGGTGCCCCAACTTGAGCAAAGTCACTGGTCAGCACCTGGGCTAATGCCGGCCCTCATGTCCACCCCCATTCTCCCCTCACAGGGGCCTGGAAGCTGCATCCTGGGCCCATATGCATCAGAAGCTCCGAGACTTCTTCCGTGGCACCCAGGTAGCGAGTGGGTAAGGCCTAGTCGGGAAGCTCTCCTCACACTCGTCTTGGCTCATGGTTTATGCACCCCCATGCCAGGCAGAACTGGAACAGGAGCGGGCACAGCTGCTAGTCCGGGCCACGATGGCTGAAGAGCAAGTTTCTGAGCTCAAGGAATATGTGGACCAGCACCTAGGCAGGTGGGCTCTCGGGCAGGTGGGATATATGGAGGTCCCAAACACTTGAGGCAGGGCTTGTCCAGAGCCAAGCAGGTGACTAAACCTGGTTTCTCTGAGCAGGTACAAGCAGGAGATCCTAAGGCTGAGGAAGATTATAGGTACAGAGGACCTCCAGAAAGTGGGGGCTGCACCTCCAGCCAAGCCTCAGCGCCCAAGGACTCGCAGCCGCTAGCTGGTCATCAGATAAACTCAGAGCACAGCTCTTCCCACCCAACATGGAGCCCTCCTCACAGCCCCACCTTGGGGACTGATTCCACCCAGCCCTCCAACCAAAAAGAGTCGGGGTGGAGCCCACTGAGTCTTTATTGTGTCCACGTTGTCAGCCAGCCTGAGGCTCAGGGGCCCTAGGGACCAAGACAGAACTGGGTGCTGGGGCAGCCTGCATAGCTAGCCCACCACTGTGGATGTCATAGGCCCAAACACGGTCCAGGCCCTCACCCACCACAGCCACAGGCTGCCAGGTTGGGAGAGGGAAGCGCCCCGACACCACACGGGCCCCTTCGGGCAACTCCGCCTGCAACTTCTCCTCCAGCAGTGGGAGCTGTGGGAGAGAGCAAGAGGGTGGAGTGAACAGGGTAGAACATGGCTGCTCCTTCCCAGCTCCTCCAGGCCCAACACATATGCTGGGGTGGCCTGGGCCTCCCCTGGGGTTAGCAAACCCCAGACCTACCACACTGGGGGCCAGGAACACAGATACATTGTAGCAGTCCCTCAGGCTCACCTATGGGAAGAAGAGGTCACCTCAGAAGGGAATGGGACCCCAGTCGGGGAAGAGGTCTGGCGGGCATAGGGTTATCATGGCTTCCGAGTGCCAGCCTCCAGCCCGCCCAGGTAGCAGGGGCTCCTGGGGCTGTCAGGAGGGTGGCTGTGCCAGAACTGGAAGCGTGGAGATCAGGTGTGGGGTCTGAGGGGATCCAGGATTCCTCAGGTTACCTTCCAGAGGTCCTCACGGTGGTAGCAGACACTGCCGGCACAGCCTGCCCTCCAGGCATACAGCCGTGCCAGTCCGACCAGCCACGGGTTCAGCTCGTAGCCCACAGCTGGGCGGAGACCACACCTATGGGCAGCCAGCACCTGTGGGCACCAAGAGCATCAGGCCCAGAAAATGTAAGGTGCGTTAGTGGGAGAGCCATGAGGACCCCCCCCACCCACACACACTCCTTACAATCCTGCCATCACCAGAGCCCAGGTCCACCAGTTTTCCAGAACGACCCCGAAGCAGCGACAACACGTGCTCCACCTGCCGCACACTCGCCCCAACATAGGGTACCTAGGCAAGAAGAGGAATGGCGCTAGGAGGGCTAGACTCACAGGTCTGGTCTCTAAACCTGAATCACACTACACGGGGGGCGGAGGCTGCCCCGGGCTTCCTTTCTTAGCATAGGCTGACTTGCCTTACCAGAAGCAGGTTCCAACTCACAGCCCGGCTGGCTCTTATGTACAGCACCTTCCCGCCTCCTCTCACACCGGGGCTCAGTTCCACAATGCAGGCATCCCCAGCCTTGGCCCCGCCCACCGGCTAGAGCGCCGTCCCACAAGACCAGCAGCCACGCCCCGCCAGAAGCTACACTCGCGGGAGTCTGGAGCCAGTTCCTCCGTAGGCCCCACCCCGCCAGGAATCCCACCCATCGGCATGGGTCCCGCCTCTCACCTGCAGCCGCAGCGGCACTCGGCGGAAGCCTGGCTGCAGTAGCAGCGCCCACACGGCGTAGGCGGCGAGGCCGGACCCTGCGGCCACCTGCAGCAGCTCTAGTGCGCCCATCTGCCGCTTGCGCAGCTCTGTCAGCGCCTCGGCCGGGTCATCCTGCTCCATAGCCGCGGGACGCGCGGCTCAGGACTATGTGCCAGACCCTCACACAGTCCAGCGCGACGCCGGAAGTGGCGGGGTGGAGGCTGTGGCAACGCCGGAAGGGGCAGGGGCCGACCGGCCTGTCCCTTCGCGTTCCGCTCTGCAGACGCCCAGGTACCCTACCTGGCGCTCATCCAAACACATTGAGATCGCCATCGCCCCAAAAGGTACTACAGCCAGCAGCTAGACCCTATGGCACTCGGATGCCCCTCCCCCTTGTTTCAGAGCCATTTCTGCCACTGTCTTTTTAAGGCCACCGAATAGTCATGGGATTCCCCACTAATCATCTTGTACCCAAGCAGTAGACGCCCTCTTGAATTCTCATCATTCTCATCATCATCAGTTGCTGACTGCTCCTCGTATAACTCGCTATATTAATCTTGACCTGGCTATCATCCCTTAGCTGACAAAATCTCTCACAACGTCTTGACACTGACAAATCACCTTTTGACTCCGCTTGATAACTTAAAAGAAGTTTCTCTAACCAATGTAGATTTTTCAGTCTACTTAAAGTTCTTATTTAAAGGATGAAAATAGTAAATACTGGGCTAGGTATGCCATTGTAACTCCTTTCGAAGTCATCAAGGCGGCACCTTTGCCTCTGGCCACCTCTGCCCAACAGACTGAATTGTACAGTTACTCTGGCCTGTGCTCTAGCCAAG
Organism: Pteropus medius; assembly: GCF_902729225.1. NCBI lineage: Eukaryota > Metazoa > Chordata > Mammalia > Chiroptera > Pteropodidae > Pteropus > Pteropus medius. The sequence goes on along the minus strand of NW_024349798.1, from coordinate 3,057,927 downwards.
TCAAAACCGCAAACATTTATACCAATAGTCTCTATGCCTTTGGTGTAGTTCATGACTTTGGATTGCAATAGAAATAGCGAGGTTTCCTTAACCTTAAATGGGGACACAATTAAAAATGGTTCTTATGTCCAAAATCTATTAGATGCCATACTCCTACTGGCTGCCTTGGCTATTAAGATACTTGGGCATTCCAAACTTGACTCCCTGGAGGCTAAAGGAAACCACCTCACTGATATATTTCCACCAAGAACACTGCCTCAAAGGAATCAACAGCCAAACCTCTGTCATGGTCCAAAGGAATGTTCCCCCAAATGCTAATTTAGAGAAATTGATTAGAGATACCTAAAAATTGGCCCCAGAAGAGGAAAAATGATATTGGAAATCTAATAACTGTTGGTTTGATGAAAACAGAACTCTGGCTTGGGCCAAATAATGACCCATTCCTACCAGAAATTCTAAAATTCCCAGTACCGACTATTGTACATGCACTGAATCGTGGGTCTACTGATAAAATGATAAACATTATAAACCAGTACTGGTGGGAAAATATTAATAAGGCCACAAAAAGCACCTACTTTTCTTGCCCCACATACCCAAAATACAATCCAGGGCAAACTGTCCACAGATATTTTCAATTGTCCAATGAACCATTTGAGGTTTGGCAAATGGACTTTATTCAGCTACCCCATTTTCATTACGAATGTGTCTTGGTAATTTGTGTTTTTCCACTGAGTCAGAGCCTTTCCACGTGGATTACTATCTCTTCAGTGCCTAATCCTACTGGGAAAAAAATCATCCCTACCTGGGAAACCCCTCTTGAGCTCCATAGAAGCTGGGGAACCCATTTTACTGGTCAGATATTATGGCAAGACTGTGTTGTTTGGTCAGTTCTATAGCATTTTCACTGTGCTTAATCATTCTCAGGCTTTAGGACTAGTTGAATAAACCAGGGGCATCATCAAAACTAAATTGGCAAAATTTGTGGGAAACCCTCCAAATACGTTGGCCAAAGTATTGCCATCGGCCTTTCTAAATCTCAGATCAATCCTCTTTGGAACTCAAAAATTCTCACCCTTGGAAATAGTCAAAGGGTGCTGATTGATCTAGTCCCTGCCTCTTTGGATACACAGCTGATAAAAGGAGATATACTTCAATATTGCAAAAGCCTAATTATGTCCATTGAAAATAACCATGTTTTAGTTTGCAACAGCAAACACTATGTGTTGCACGTGGATAAATTATTCTGGAGAAATAGAAACCCACTTAGACAAAATTAGAGAACAAGCAAATTTCACCTGACTCTCCATTGAGATCTCCTTTGACTTATTTAGCTGGTTACGTCAGGTTTAGGCTCCTGGTTTAGGACCATTATATAAACTGGATTTTATTCTGCTCATTTTGTTTCGTATAATTATTTTCAGACTTTGTACCCGCTGCCTGTTGAGCCTCAAGCTCCTGCAGAAATGATGCACTAAATAGAATGATGCTGGATCAGTGCTTCAAGATGATCAAGATGACTCTGATATAAGATAGACTTTAGATGGGAATGCCCAAGCATCCTTCCTCTTACCCTTGCTACTCAAATGTGACCTCAGTGGTTTCCAATCGCTGTGCACTTTCCCTCTGACATGGGACATGACAATCAGGAAAGGTCCTCTCTGGCACAGAGGGACAAATACCACTAAATGTGGAAAAACTGATTATTGGTCAGTGATACTTTCAGAGAAAGATCTTGATCAAAGGGGGGAAATGTGAAAATGAATAAAGGAAACCTCATAAAATTGGAGTCAGGAAGCTTTGAAGGAAGAGCTCTCTCACACTCCCAGTCACTGCACATTGCAGACTCAAACAGGAAGAAGACTACTTTACTACTCCAGCAGGAGAGATTTTCTCCTTACCCGGCAACAGCCTAGCCAATGAGAAACCACCATACTCAGCCAACAGGAAGCCACCACTACCCTGAACTCTTAGTCTCCTCCATTGGACTTTTGCTTATAATCACTCCTCTGAACTCCTTCCTTTTTCTCTATAAAATGATATTCTCCTTTGTTCTCCAGACTTGCCTGTGGTTCACCATAGTTTGCAAGCCCAAAATTGCAATTCTGTCATTTCCAAATAAATTCATTCTTGCTGGTAAAATAACTGGCTATTTTATTTTTAAAGTTGACAGTGGGAAAGGGGCTCACTGGAGGTGGGATAGCCTCCAGGCCTGGTCACCCTGGGTCACAGCCAGGCCATATACAGTGCTGTCTCAGAGAGACTAGAAGGGGTCTCTGCCAATCAGGATACCGCAAAAATCAGCCAAGCCTAGAAGCAGTTGCTCCCTCTGGCTGAAAGCCATTAGCCCAAATGGGCAAGAAACAGGATGCGCTGGGGTCTAAGGGAGAGAGGATGGTGGAAGTTAGAACTCAGCTAAGGGACAGAGAGGAGGGGGCTGACATGAAGAAGAGATTGAGTAGACCCAAGAAGACACATGTTGGCTCCCTGTGAGTATGGTGGAAAGGAAGCCAAATGTGAGGGGCCAGGGCTTCTGGCAGTCGGCCCTGCCATGGTAGTTAAAGAAAGAGCCCCCAGGAGCTGAGACCACCTTCCTTCTCCACAAAACGTCAAAAAGAAATTGAGTTCTTGGAGGTGACCTGTCAAAGCCTGGGGATAGGATAGGAAAGTGGGAATATAGAGCCAGGACCTCCTCGTCACCCCACCAAATGGCCATAAATGTCAGGAGCTTGTCTGAATACAGGCCCTGGCCTGGCTACTCAGCCATCCAGAACGCTGGTCAGGAGCCCCAGCAGGGACAGAGAGTGCTTCAGACACTGGGCACACCCAAAACTCTGCTCCCAACCCCCAAGTACAAAGTGCCTCACATAACTGCTCACACTAGGCCTCAGCTGCCACCAGACCTGAAAGACAGGTGTCCCTGGTTGGCAGGAAACCCCAGGGCCCTGCTACCAAGACCTGAGTCCTGGAGAGGAGAGCCAGCTCCACCTGGCTCAGAGCATCCCGTTTCCTTGGGGCTGTCACAGGGCCCTACCCAGAAAGGAAGGGTGTGCCCTGGGCTCTAAGCTAGGGAGAATCCTACACAGCACTTGTCTCTTGTTCCTTCATTATCCCCAGTGCCTAGAGCAGCACCTGACACCAAGATGTACTCAGTAAAAGCTTGTTTACTAAATGCATGCACCTAACTGGCTTCCCAGCATACATACCCCACGACTCCCGTTGACATTCGCCACTCTGCTCCTTGGCCTGTCGGCACTGGACAGTCGGTGCATGCCATGTGAATGCACACGCCCAGAGGTGCCCCACAGGTGCCCTGAAGGCCAGCTCCCATAGCTCCAGCTTGCATGCTCACCACCAGTTACCCTTAGCCGCCCCCTCAGGGCAGGCATAAAGCCCCTGGCCTGACTTCCAGGGTTCCAGTGGCCCTGTTAGCCATACTCACTTCTGCCCTTCGTGCACCTCTGGGAGGAGTGCTGGTTGCAGCCAGTATGTGCATAGGAGGCTCAGGTATGTCCTGGGGAAGGTAGGTAGAGGCCAATAACCAGCCTAGGGCCAATCCCGGAGCAGCTGCCCTACATTTTTGTGGACAGGTGGTCCAAGAGGCAATCCAGTCACCACTAAGTGTGGCAGGGCCTCTTTCTGAATGAGAGGCTGTGGAGAGCTAACCAGAGAATCAGGGCAGGGCCAAGGGTGAGGGTGCTGCTCAGCCCTGGGGGTATCCTCCTTGGGGCCTGCCCAAGACAGGGAGGAGGAAGCCAGTCAGGGTGCCCTTACTTCCTCCTCCTCTGGTCTTTACTGGGATATTCCCTTGTGGGAAAGGAGGACTGACAGGATGCTAGGGTCAGCAGTTCAGGAGAGGTCTAGGCTGGAGACCAAAATGTAGGGCTCAGTAGCACGCTGATTGTATTTATAGCCAAGAGTTTGGGGAGGTGAAAGGGAGTGGCAAGAAGCCTCAGGAGGAGAGGGGCAGGAAGCCCAGAGGGGCCTCCCATGGAGGGTGGCTGTGCTCGCCCCAACCCTGTAATTCTCATTAGCCGACAGTAAGTAAAAGGACTCCCCCATACACGTGCTGCTTCAGAAAGCCATCCTGTGGGAAGTCCAGAGTGTCCCCAGAGTGTCCAGAGGAAGGGGTCCTATGTGTGAGCCCTGCACAGCCTCAGTTGCTGCCTGAAAGATGGCAGGACCCCTGGCCTCCACCTGCACCCTTGGCCCCTTCAACAGCAAAGAAAGCAGGTGAGAATGGGAAGCTGTTTCTAGGGCTCAGCCCAGGCATCCCCCCTAGACTTAAGCTGTGGCTCTCTTTTCCAGGAGCTGTGAAGTTAGGGTGAGCAAGATGAGCTCATTCAAGGTTCAGAAGCCCTGGCATCCCAGGGGCTTTCAGCCTCAGGCCGCCAGCTTTGTCCAGAACCACTGGCCCTTTCTGTGGCTGAAGCTGAGGAGCAAGGCGGGGACAGCAACAATGGGGCCAGTGGCAAGGAATGCTCCTTAGAGGCCCCGTTGTGTGCCCCTGCCCACCAAAAACGGGCAACAAGCAGGACCCCACAGGAGTGACTCATACCCCACGGGTTCCACACGATGTCAGGATGCTCCACATGCCACAGAGGTCACAAGGGCCTTAGGACAGAGGGGCCCATTCTTCTCCAAGAGCGGGACAGGACCAGAATGACTCTGCTGAGCTCCCAGCAGACCACAGAGGGATATCAGTATCCCACCAGATTGCAACCCCTTTCCTCCCAGGGTGAAAGTGATATTGGCCTTCTTGCCCCCACAAGGGACATGACCTGCCTCAGACTTTGGGAGTTATGGCCTATTTTCCACTCCCACTCTGAGCTGAGGAAGTACCCAGCATTTGGAGCAGGAGCAACAGAGCTGAGGCTCATGTGGGTAGGAGGTTGCAGGAACATCCCACTTAGCAGCAGCCTCTCCTCGGAGCATGGGCATGGGCTGCTGTCTCATTCACTAGCTGGGTTGGCATTAGACAAGGCCTCCTGCTGAGTAAAGTAGGAATCAGAGCAGTTCCAGGGCTGGGCTCAGGCACAGGACACTTGACCTATGTTGGCTAGTGAAATCAATGTTCTTATTAGTTATGACTATTCACTCAGAAGCAGTTGGTACTGTGATGCCCTCTGGAGGCCATCCCCTCCCAACCACCCTCCTCCTGGCCCCTCCCTGAAGCCCTGCTCCCAGGCTTCCTCAGTCCAGCAGTACCTCACAGGCATGAAGGTGGTCAGCATGGGCAGCTGCATAGGCATGCAGGTGCACAGCCAAGCCAGGCCTCACCAAAGCAGCTCTGGCCCATGAAGAGGAAAGTTTCAGGGCCAAGGCTGACACCGCAGTGTAGTGGGGTGCAAATGGAGGCCTGCACCTGGCTCCCAGAGCCCCCCATCTGGAACAGTGGCAGTCTGGCGGAGAAACGGGCAACTATAATGGTGATAATGGACTCCTGCAGTTCCGTGTCATGGACAACCCTGTGGATGGTCTCATGGATCACTGTGGGGAGACACTTTGGCCAGTGGCTGGCATGTGGGGGAGGGTAGGCCCCAGGCTCCCTTCCCCACCCCTTCCCCCGCTTCCTTTCCACATGAACACTCACCAAAGTTGCTGGTACATGAGGCCAAGAGGAACACCACATTGCTTCAGGGCCCGCAAGCACCTGGCATGCAGAGGAGATGGTGAGCGTAGGCCCTTTCTGGTCTTGGACCATCTGAGGCCGCCCCTACCAGCCAGAGACTGAAGGGTGAGGGCAAGTGACCGGAACTCCCTCAGGGCCTAATGGCAGCTGGAGATTTGTGGGAACACATGTGCACACACCCTGAAGACCCCCTGCATTCCAGGTGATGCTTGCAGGCTCAGGCGTGCACAGACATGGGCCTGGGGGTCGTGCCCAGCAGGTGAGAACTCACCTACCTGGAGCTCAGTATCCAGGTGTACGCTCTCTTATACCCATCTCGCATGTGCGGTAACCCCTGTGGCCTCTTAGAGCTGCTTCTTGGGCCCAGAGACACCAGCCTGGTCCAGGGTTGGGGTGGGGGTGGAACAGGAGGGTTTGTTGGGCTCTGTAGTCTCTGGCCTGGAGTTGGAGGCAGAACAAAGAGACTCCACTCTCTGGTGGTCAGGCTCCAAGTTCCAGGACAGCAAAGAGGTGGGCCTGCTGTCCTATAGAAAGGCAGGGGCATCTCCATGGTGACAGACTCTCACTGCATTGTTGTTGTATTGGGCTGGGGGAGTGGAGAGGAGGTCTTCCCTGGGCCAGGGAGTCCTGAACAGCTTTGACCGGGGCCTTTGATTCTGTACCACCTTCATGATTCCTTTCTTCAGCCCCTTAGGGACCAGAAACCGGCATTGCCCTGCCTGGCCTCCTCTTCCCCCAATTCTGTCCCCTGCCCATTCTTTCCTTAAGATGAGTCATGGAGGAATGCCCGCCCTCCCTCTGACTTGTCCCGGGGCTACTACTCACTGTGTGGTATCTGACAAGCGCCTCAGTTTCTCCCTCTGTGCAGTGGGGAAGACAGGCATTTCCCACCCTGCCCAGGTAGAGTTTGACTGCACAGCTCCCACCTCTCTGCACTCAGACCGTCACTTACCATCCGCTCCTAGACCGTGGGCCTGCAGAGGCAGCTCCGGACGCCTGTCCTTGCTCTACTCGAAACGGAAGGAGGCCACGCGGCGGCTGATGTCGCGGTACCGGGTGGCCTGCAGGAAGAAAGCCCTACCCTCGCGGGGACCCCAGCGCATGCGTCGGCCCTCGGATGGGCCCAGGCCCTCAGACAGCAGCAGTAGCTCCAGGGCGCCGCCCGCCCGCTCCACGAAGACCTGGGCGCCTGCAAAGGGCTGCTCCGGCCGCGGGCAGGCGACGCGAGCCCGCGCGCTGGAAGCGGAGCCCAGGGTCAAGCGCAGCGCGCCCGCCGGGTACAGCCACTCAGTCCCGAACCTCTACACAGGCCGGGGCCAGCCTCCCCACGCTGCCGAGCTCTTGGGCCAGGCCACTGTGGACAGACGCGCGGCACTAAGGCGGGCATCCCGCGTCCCTAACCAACCTAGCCCCCTCTCCTGCACCCGCTCCCCGCAGGCACAGGGCTGCGTTCACTCTGTGGAGGAGGAAACTGAGGCCCAGCATCCTTTGCACTCCGGAGGGAGGCTGAGGATTTAGTGCCAGGGCGGAGCGACTCCCAACCCAAAGGGCAGACTACACCATCCCGCAGGCCCCTCCTAGGGGAGAGCGCAGCCCCAGGGGGCTGCTCCCGGGGGTCGTACCTGCCTTTCCAGCTGCGGCGGTCATGGCCAAGAGGCCGCAGCACAGCGCACAGAGTAGCGCAGGAGGCTGCATGGCGCCGAGAACCGGGAGGCTAGAGCGATCGGTCACACCGACCCTAGCCGCACGCAGCCCACTGCGGCAGCTCAGAAGAGCAGCCAGGAGGACGTCGGAGCTACCCAGGCAGGCGGCCAATCGCCGCGCGGTCCCGGAACTTTCCTCCAATCGCAGCGGTGCTCGCGGGGGCAGGATGAAAAGCCCGAGTCCTCGCAGGCACCGGTGAGGAGCCTCCCAGCTCTGCAAACTGTGTCGCCCCTTGAGGGAGCCCCGCCACCGGCCTCGACTTGTACGCGGTCCTGATCCGGTGCATGTCTTCTGAGCCCTTGGTCGCGGAAAGGGGTAGGTTTAGTGTCCACCGGAACCTGGGGTGCTCATTGTGGGTGGTCCCTTCCAAGAGTGGCTCTCAGTACACATCTCCTTCCCTGGCCCCAACCAATCCCAGGAGGCTGTGGCTACCCAAGGGAGGAGGGACCAGGTGCTGGGGCTGCTGGGCACCGTGGAATAACAAAAGTGAATGGGCAGCCCTGAGCCACAAAATCAGGCCCCCAGGAGATCAGGACATGGACTGCCCAAAATGAAAGGAGGGGGATGGTGGGGAAGCACAGAGATTCTCACAGCCAGGATTTCTCCCGAGGGTAGGAGGTGGGGAGTGGCTGGCCAATGAGGACTAGAGCAATTCCAGGCTGAGTGAGGAGCAGATGGCCTGGGCAAAGGCCAAGTGGACAGCTCTCGACAGCCTGGGAAATCCTGGGTCAGATAACAGAGTCCTTAGCCACAAAGCCAGGAGTCCAACCTCACACTAGAACCCTTGGAGTCAATGAGAACTTTAGCCAGATCTGTGGGAACCAGCATAGACTCTGCCATCTGTGGGTATGAACCCTCCATCCCACTGTTCCCGCACTCTAGCCTTCCTGCTATGCCTAGGTTTGAGTGCGTGGCTGACAGATGAAGGCAGATGGCCCAAGAGGAAGTAAGAGATTGGAGCTGCTGCTAAACTGAGCATACCAGCCTGCCCCCTCCCCTGGCCCCAAGTCTCTCTCTCAGGCCAAAGAGTAGTGAGACACCTAATAGGGCCCAGCTGGTGGGCTGAGAACCAGCTGTTATTATCATGATAGCCAAAAGATGGATGCAACCCAAGTGCCCATCAACAGATGAATGGAGAAACAAAATGTGGTCCATTCATAGGTGGTATATGATTCAGCCTTAAAAAGAAAGGAAATTCTGACACATGCTACAATATGTATGAACCTTGAGTACATTATGCTATGTGAAATAAGCCACTCACGAAAGGAGAAATACTGTATGATTCCACTTCTGTGAGGTTCCTAATTCAGAAACAAAGTAAAATGATGGGTACTGGGCTAGGAAAGGTTGGGGGTAGGGAGTTAGTGCTTAATGAGGTTAGAGACTTAGTTTGGGGAGATGAAAACCTTCTGGAGATAAATGGTGGTGATGGTTGCATTACAGTGTGAAAGTATGTAACACTACTGAACTGTACACCCCAAAATGGTTAAGATGCTTGTTTGGTTATTTGTATTTTACCCAATAAAGAATAAAAAGAAAAGGGGTAGACAGGGCCTGGGGCTGGGTACTAGAAGACAAAAGAGGTGCTGCAAAGGAAGGGAGGGGTCACCCAGGTCAGCTGCTACCACTGCCCTTGCTGAGGCCATGGGTCCACTTAGGGCTGGTCACTAGGGCCTTGGCCTCACCTGCCCTGACCTCAAGGCAGAGAGTGGGCTCTGGATGCCCTCTAGCGGCAGAGTGAAGAAATGGCCTCAGACCCACCCCCTGCCCACCTAGGGCCCCTGGCTTTCCACCTCCACTCTACCCCCAGAGAATGGACCAGTGTCTGTGGGTGCAAGGGAGGGCTTTTAGACAGGTAACCTAGTCTGAAATGGGCACACTCCTGGCCCTGGACTGTCTCCTCAACACCAGGCTTCCCCTGCCCTGCCCCAGCCTCTTATTTGAGGGGTCCAGGGATGATGCTGTCACTTGCAGACCTGGACAGCATCAGCTACCTGTACTCACAAGTTCCGGCCCCACTCAGGAAAACACTTGGGTAGTGTTAGCCATCAGAGGTCTGCTGCCTATGGGACAGAGAGCCAGAAAGCCATGCTGGACCAGACACACTGAAGGTACACAGTAAATACTTGGAGAATGAGTGTGTATGCCAATGAGTGAATGAGTGAGTGAATGGATGAATGACATCGCATATCTCAAGTAACTCCTCTGATGTCTATACTCAGTTTGGGGGCTCCTTCACATCCGTCAGCTCTAGATCCTTTAGTGCCCTGACCCTCCAAAAGGGGTCTCTCTTCATTCCCACCCAAAACCTAGGTCCTGGCAAGGGGCTGGAGCTGATGCTAGGACAAAGAGCAGTGTCAGAGGTGAGCCCTGCCCTAAATGGTGCCTGGAACAGGTGGACCTGAACTCCAGTGGGAGAGGCAACCCCACAGGGTGAAGGGCACCTACCCAAGGAAGCCTAAAGTGCTGGGGGTACAGGCAAGGAGCATTCATGACCACGGCAGGGGCTGGGCTAGTTGGGGATCTGGGGGAGCAATACAAAGCCTGAGAAGAGTGCCCCAGGACAGGTGAACAGAGAGCAAGAGCCCCAATGACACGATAGAGCTCAATATCGTAATAGGGCAAACCAGGTCTCAGGAAGGTGGCCAGAGGGAAGTGAGCAGGGCCAGCCCCAGGCTCATTGGCCAGGAGAGAGTTTGGACTTGGCCTCAAGAGAACAGCGTACAGAAACCCTTCAGGAATTATGAGAGAGCCTAGAGAGAGGGGTCAAGCCTCCACTTGCTCAAGACTTCCTGAGCTCCTGCTTCAGCAAAAGAGGGGCAGAGGGAGAGATATGGGCCGAGCAGAGGCCATCCCCACCCATGTCCCCAGCTGAGCCTGTGGCTGCCCAGATCCCTGCAGCCAAGACCACCTGAATGTGCTGCTCCAGCTGGCCCAGTGTAGGGTGCTGTCCCCTGGGTGGGGCTGGGGAATGGGGACAGCAGGTAACAGTCTCCATAACTGAGGGCCTGGGAGTGCCAGGAACCCACCAGAACCTGGGCCACTCAGTGATGTGCTCCAATGGTACCATGAGTACTGGCCTAGATAACACACCCCTGCCCAGCCTGACCTAGGCAACCCCAGGGTGCTGCAGTGACCAGCCCTCTCAGAGACACCATCAGAAAGATGATCGTACCTGCCAACTCTTCCAGGCAACCTGTGCAACTTCTGGCTCCCCTTCACCTACATCCCATTTCCCTACCCCGATCCCAGGCGGAAGCTGGCCTTGCCCTCCCACAAGCCTACACCTCGGGACACAGAACAAGATTCCTGTATATGGAGTGTTTTCCTCCCTTTGACAAGAAATCCACCCCCACACATACACCTTGCATCTTCCTGAGGAGCCAAAAATGCAGCTGCAGACTGATTTGCAGCTGAGCTAAAAATAATTGCCAGGCTCCAGCCCGGGCTGGGAAAATATCCCATTGCTAGGAGACAACCGTTACTGGGAGACCGCCATTGCTAGGCGACGGTGTTGCCTTGGTGACAACTGGGCCCTGAGTCATCCTCAGCCCTGTCTGCTCCGCCCCCTTGCCCCTGGTGAGTCCAGCGTGGGTCCCAGGAGGAGGGAGTAGAAGTTGGAAGGCAGCAGAGAGGCCCACTGCCTGCTATGTGCCACCCACGGCCACCATGGCCACTCCAGGCTGAGAGATTCTCCCTCCTATGGGCACCCACTCTGGCTGTGGAGTGGCAAGAACAGCCAAACAAACCTGCAGCCTGCCTGCCCAACAAGAGTCCCTTCCCAGGCATTCTTGGGACCTCTGCCTCTGGGTGGGGGCTGAGGCAGTGAGGGGCCCAGTGTCTGTCTCATAGCTCCATAGCACGAGGCTTCAGAGCCGAGCCAGCCTAATCACTATAGGGTATGGGGTTCTCACCATCATGCTGAGCTAGGACCTTCAGGGCACCCCCTGGGATCCCAGACCTATTTCTCAGGAGGAGAAGTACTTGCCTAAGGCCCTACCCAGGAAGAGAGTATTTGGGCCCAGGCAGGTGGCTCCAAGGGCACATATACCACTCCAGAGTCCCACAAGGAGAGTCCCGATGACCTCCTGTGAGGGCGTTTCAGAGGTGCTGCCCCTAGCCTTGAATACCACAAGGGGTTACCCTATCACAGGCATCCCCATTCCCATGTGAAAGGGGCTCCCTCTCACTTAGCCCCCAAGGTCTCAGGGTAGGATGTGCCAACAGCCTTCAGTCCTTATTGCCCATGACTCCAGAACTGGAATCCCCTAGCAGCCTGGATTGGGGAGATTCCTCCATGCCCAGGTATCAATATAAGGGGTGCTCCAGATGACAGAATAGTCCAGGTAAGAGAATGTCCTAGGTGAGAGGTGCTCCAGATGAGTTGATGCTTTACGTGAGGGACTGATGCCCTCCTGGCCCTGGAGAAAGGCCATGATGGCAGAAGCTACAAGAGTAAGGGGCAAGGCTGTGGGCTGGCAGTGCTGGAGACTTGGGGCTTCACAGGCTGCAGTACAGAGGCCTGGGAGGATGACAACCATATCTATACTGTAAAGTAATACCTCTGTACCACAGGGAGAACAGGTGGGAGGCATTGGGAAGAGACCAGTGAGGAGGTAGCTGCCATCAGCTATGGAGGAGAAGGATGCTTGACACAGGGAAGGATGACAAAGGTAGAGAGATGAGCGGTCCACAAGTGTTCAAGAGGCAGGCCTTCCACAGCAGTATATCCTATCCCTTTGAATAACTGCTCTTTGCTCAGATTCTTTCAAGGCAAGGCAAGTGGACTTCTCAGGCCCCTTTGAGGGCAGAACTTGCTCTCTCTGCCTGAGGTCCTGGCCCCTGCTGAGGGGCAAGAGCCTCCTCGAAGTCTGAAGTAAAACCCTGCCTGCCAGTCAGGACAACACGCATGCCAGGGTCCATGCCAACCTAGGCCTCTGCACATGGGGTGGAGGCTGAGCTGGAAGGCCAGCCTGCCAGACTCGCACACTGGACAGCACTCTTTTTCAGTCACCCCAAATGTTTTCACACATCCCATCTTACCTGCCCATGCCGAGCCTCCACTGAATCATGTGAGCATTGTGATTCTTTAGTCCCTGCCACACAGGAGAGCAGCCTTCACCCCACGGCCCACACACAGCAAGAACAACACCCCCCTCAAACCAGCTAGGGTCCAGCCAGTCTGACTCCCCCTCCTGTTGCCTCCATCTCACACCAGCCCCAACTTCTGGTCAAAACGCTAACACTGAACACCAGCTGGTTTCATTTCTACGGAGACACTATCTCAGGGAGCCTTTCTCCCATCCCAGAGGCTCTTGCTCTCCCCACACCTGGTCCCTCTGCTCTCTCTGCTCCCAGGAGACCTCAGGATGAGCACTATTAGCCTCCATCTCCTCCCTGAGCCTGATGGGGCTTCTCCAGTGGCCCAGACAGCCCTCCACACCTACCTGTCATATCCCACCTCTTCTCTCTCTTCCAGCCTGCTCCCTACAAAGCAGCTGCCACCTCCACATCTAATCTATTCCAGAGGGAACTTGCCAGGCTCCTTAAGGCCTCAGGACCTTTGCATACCCATTCCTGGACCACTTCCCCACCCTCTCACCCTTGAGGTCTCAGCTCAAGTGTCATGTCCTCAGGAGCCCTACCAACCACCACCCTCGCAGGTCACCATCACATGGCCCTCTTGAACTTTCATTGCTCTCAAAATAGTCATTCTCTGAAATGATCTGTTGGTCACTTGCTTCTCAGCTCTGAGGGTGAGTAAGTGTGTCCCCCGCCGAGGGGGTTTTCTGGGCCTGGCACCCAGCAGGTGCACAGGAGATGTGAGGGCCTTGAAGGAGGACTGGACACGGGCTCCACAGGAGGGGTGGTAAGGGTGAGGTTCCAATCGTTCTCTCCCCCGCAGGTGGCAGCCAAAGGCTGGGACGCAAGGGGCCGACCGGAACTCCATAGGACCCCGCACCCCAGGGCCAACCCCCGGGGCCAAGGGGCTCGAGTCCTCTTAGCGCCGCAGAACTTGGGGTCCCCACAGCTCCTCGCAGTCAGGACTCGCTCCAGGCCCGTTGTGCAGCCGCGTGCCTTGCCCTCTCTTTCCTCTCTCTCCTGTCCTCCTCTGCCCTCCCCTCCCATCCCCGCGCAGCCGCGCACCCGGGTTTGTTATTGCGAGGGCGCCCGCGGCGAAGATGGGGGCGGGGTGCGTGCTGGAGCTGGCGCGTGCCCGTGGGCGCCGCGTTGGGAGCGCGCTGTGCGCGCGGCAGGGCGGGGCGGGCGGGGCGGGGCTCGGCATCCTCCGCTCCCCCGACCCGAGCTACCCAACTCGGATTGGCTCCCCGCGCCGGGAGCGCGCGAGAGCGCGGCGCTTAGGGCCGGGCGGGGGGCGCGCGCGGCGCCGCCCGCGGCCTCGGAGGAGCGCAGGGAGGAGGGCGGAGGAGGAGCGCCGGGAGGAGGGCGAGGGGAGGGAGGAGGCGCCCGCCCGGCTCCCTGCAAAGCGGCCTTATTTATCTGGGCACAGTCTCAGCCTCCCCGGTGGGAGGCTCAAGGCGGCCCATCCTCTCCCACCGGGGAGCTCTTCTTGGGGCGCGGCCGAGGGGGCCGGCCAGGCTGGGGCGCGGGGTGCGGCCGGGCCCTGCCGGCCAGGCCAGCACCTCGGCCGCCTCCCCGCTTCACCGGCGCCCATGCCAAGCTACCCATAACGGGAGGACGCCCTGCGAACAGCGTGGCATGAGCCAGGAGCCCGTGCCGAGGTAAGGTGTGCGCTCGGGGTCAGGCTGCAGGACCGAGAGGGGCCAGCCTACGCCACCGCGGCAGTCACAATGAGGAGGGGTTGGGGAGGGGGCTTGGGACGGCACCTCTGCCACCCCCAGAGGGTTTATGTAAGCGCAGCCCCTTCCCTGGCCATGGCCGCCGGGCCTCGGGCCCTGCCCGGCCTTCCCACGGCCCCTTACCCCAGTGGCGGGCCTGGTCGAGGCCCACTCCCTATGGCAACTGGACCAAGACTGTGGGTCGGTGCCACCTAACGGTGGCCCTGTGGAAGCAGAATTGCAGGCCCCCAGCCCGCTTGTCTTGGTGAGGTCTTGGACCACCCCTGAGCTCCGGGCTCCCCACCTCAGCACCAGGAGACCCTGGACCTATGAGAGAGGTGTTAGATAAAATTACACTCCAGGAAGAGCCATGTGGATACATGGCTAGAGGGCCTGTCTGCCCCTGGACACCTTCTGGACCAGAGCCTGTGTGGAGCTGCCACAGTGGGAGGTAGAGGGGAAGGAAGGGGACTGGGCACCTGCCTGGTTTTGGAGGAGGGGTTAGGCCTTGGCCAATGCTGAAGGGCCTGAGAAGGGGAAGTGGGCACTCAGAGATTTGCTGGGGAGGGGTCTTATACCCCTGGAGTTTGAGTAGGTAAGGAGAGTCTCGCACCCGTCACCCCAGAAGGAGAGAAGGCCTTGCTATCGGAGCCTCAAGGAGCCCGTTGCCCAGTGGCCACTCCTTCAGTCCCTCCCCGTCTCTGCACAGGAAGCCTCCCCTCTATGGAGAGAGCAGATGGTGGATGCCACCTCACTTGCCCCCTCCATCAGGCCCCTCCCCACACCCATTGCCTCCCAGGGCCTAGTGACCAGAGTCAGCTCAGGCCTTTCTGATGCCAGGCAGGGTACAGGGCCCCTTCTTCCACCCAACTACTTTGAGGGCTGCTGGATAGCAGCCTGGGCACAGAAGGCCTGGGCTGGGCTGGACCTGAGAGGTTTGGGGTCTCACAGGCCAGGGCAGAGGACTGAAAAGAGACCCATTGGCTCAGCAGGAGGTGGCCACAGGGGTGGACCAGAGCTGTCTGGAGAGGAGGGAAAGTCAAGCCCCAGTCATAAACATGGGCAGTGCAGGGCAGGCTGTTCAGGCCCCAGGTAACCCCAGGG
Organism: Pteropus medius; assembly: GCF_902729225.1. Taxonomy (NCBI): domain Eukaryota; kingdom Metazoa; phylum Chordata; class Mammalia; order Chiroptera; family Pteropodidae; genus Pteropus; species Pteropus medius. The sequence continues at coordinate 3,042,690 of NW_024349798.1, read as the reverse complement.
CTCAGCTGCCCCAGTGCCTGCCCCCTTCACTACCTGGTTCCCCCCACCTTAACTACCCCTCACTTTGGGCCAGGTGTATGAGCACTTCTAACAGTGGCGGGGTTCATGGGACAGGCACCACCCTCCAGTTCATGCCTACTTCCAGACCACTTGAGCAAGTCCTATCTTCTACTGATGAGAAGGAAACAAGTGGCCCTGGGGTGGGTGGAACCTGGGGCCCTCAAGATAGCTGGGCCCAGGCCCGGGAAGGCCTGCACTGCTGAAATCCAGGGAGACATCTCACCCCGATGTCGGGGAAGGGGCTCCTTGGCTGGCACTGTGCCGCTGCCTGAAGCCCTCTCTCATCTCACATGGGAGGTCACTGCTGTGTCTCAGAGGCTGGCATGAGGGAGGAGTGGAGGTGGCAGTGAAGGAAAGTCTGTGAGGTCAGTGGGTGGCTCGGAACCTTCCCCACAAGTGGACTGGAGGAGATTCAACCAGACCAGCTTCCCAAGGTGGACTCAGGCCACCTTCGCCCACTTAGCAAGAAAGTAAGGGAGGGATCGAGGCAACTGCCCAAAACAGCAGGCACTAGATGCCCCAGGACTGGGTTCTGGAGGGCTCAGGTCCTTCAGAGCAGAGGAGCTGAGACGAGGCCTGGAACCCAGTGTCCACTCCCCAAGGTATCCCGTCCTAAATGGCTGATCTGCCCTCTGCGTTTGGCCAAATGACTGCTGGAGCATGAACTTAGGTCTCTCTCTTGAGGCCATGTGCTCCCTTCCCAGAGCTCCCTTCCCAGTGCATGGGTGGGGCAGTCTGCACCCCAGAAGCATTTCTGAGCTGAGGGAAGGAAGGGAGTGCTACTGCTAGGACATGTGCAAAGTGGCAGGAATGTGAATGTGCCTGAGTCACGGGGCTTGTCATGGAGTGTGTCAGCCCGCGCCATGTCCCCAATCCCAAGCTTCCCTGGTTATCACCTAAACACCTTGGGCTGCCACCACAACTTGATCTATGTGAGTTTTTCTGACTCCCTTGTTCTGCCCAGCTCCATGGACCTCAGCAGGCAGGGAGAATTGGTCGGTGCAGGTTTTACTGGGTGCCGGCCTCCCAGCATCCAGGGCAGGCTGTGTCAGATGGGGACATCAGAGATGGGGGAAGAGACCTCCAAGGTAGGGACCATGAGAGGCAGAGGTTTTCCTGGGAATAAGCAGTCCGAAAGAAGTGTCCCAGTGGTGGCCATGCAGCTTGCAGCCTCTGGAAGGAGAGCAGGGGTGAAAAGTACAATTGTGGCAGAGACCACCAGCCCAGGGTTCGAGGCTGGGAAGGCACAGAGAATAGAAGAAGCAGAACAGGACAGAGAAAGGAGGCCACAGGAGGTGCGCCTAGCCAGAGGCGGGCCAGCTGGGGGCTCTGGGTTACTATCTGAACCAATGTGCCTGGCCTGGGCTTTGGGAATCAGACAGTGGGGGGTCTTGGGGTCAAATCCCAGTTTTGCGCGACTTCTGAAATTTCACTCTCAGCCCTACTTTCTCCACTATGGTCAGGTAGTGTATGAAGAGCTCAGACCAGCAGTGAGAAGTGGGGTGCTGGGAAGGACAGGACCCCCCACTTCCCTCCCTCTGGTAGTGCCTGTCCCCTTCCATTCAGGTCTGGCCAGATTATGGGGTACAGGCAGCCAGCTTCCCTAACCCTGCAGCTCCCAAAGGGAGTCTCAACCAAAAAGGAGACATGAGCTGTCCTCTGCCCAAGGATCTGAATAACGACAAGGACCATGCCAAGCCCCAGAGTCTTGGAGGTGGTCTCAGAGACTCTGGCACCAACCCAACTCCAGTGGCCTCCCTGTAGACACTGGCCTCTGTCACAACCAGGATTATTGAATTGAACTACAGCTTTCCCACTGACAGCCCTTCTTATAATCTGACTTGTCCTATCAAGACTATGGGCCTCAGGCATGACTCTGCTAACTGGACTGCCATTCCCCATTCATTTATTCATTCAGTTCTGGTAACACTGAGAGGCCCCTACACCATAGTGCCAGATGTCCTCAAGGAGCCCCCAGCAAAGGGAAGAGGCTGACAGACGGTGATGATAGCCCAACTGAAGACTGAAACCCTGGAGTTCCTTTCTCAGTGCTGGGAGTTCCACGGGGTGAAGCAGGGGTGGCACTCATACCAAAGGATGGAAGAGAAGGAGCTTGGAGGGTTAAGAAGCAGGGAGGCCTTCTGAGCAAGCAGGGGGGCCAGCATGTGCCCAGGCAGAGATGGGGAGGAGAGGAAAAATGCAGGAAAGGAGTCAGCTGGTGGGGGGAGAGGGAGGACCAGAGATGAGGCCGTAAGGTGGACTTGCTGGGTCCCAGGACCTAGTGATGACCTAAAGAAGAATCAGTTTCTTATGAAGCCCCAGCATGGCCAACTACAGACTGTCAGCCTGGAAGTCACCAAGTTCTGGAGTCCTCCTAGGAGCCCCCATGACCCTACTATGCTCCCTAGGTCTACTCTGGCCCCCATGCTTCACGGTGAGTCTGCTGGGGAAACACAGGCTCTTCCAAGTGGTACCCTGATCCAGCACTGCTCTGGGTGATGTGGACAAGACAAAGTAGTGACTACCATCTCCCTCCTTCCCCTGGTGTGAGCTCAGGAGCCTTGAGTCCCTGCAGCCTATCCCGGGAGGGGACCTCCCCAGAATTCCACTTCACACTGAGGAACAACCCACCAGGTATGAGGCTGACAACAGTGCAAATGTGGCCATCTTTTTTTAAAAGCCTGTTTTCCCATAATTAGCTCCTGATGTTTATCCTTAAAGGCGGCCTCCAGTAGACTGGCAGCTGCCCCTGTCCTCTCCTGGCAGGAAACTCCAAGCAGGTCCTCCAAGCCCTACTGAGTGCAGTGGGGCAGTCATAAATTTCAGGAAGGTGGGGGCTGTGCAACCCATCTTATTTGGTGGGTGGGGCCAGGGCCAGGCAGAGGGGCCCTTGTCCCAGCTTCCCAGGGACATCTTGCCTAACTGACAGAAAGATCCATCTAACCATGAGCTTACCTTTCTCCCAAAGCCCTGACCTCTTAGTCAAGGTGTGACTGTTTCCAATTTTGAGCTACAGAGTGGGGAATTCTCAGACTGGGTCAGTGAAGCTGGAATGTGAGGAAGAGCTCCATGGAGTGCAGCGGGACCATGGACAAGGTTGGGGAACAGTAGGACTACTACTAAGGATGACACTTATCCAGAAGTGGAGGGTAGAGGGTGGGGAAGGCCGATTGACAGGCAGGGACATGTGCCTATGGCTAGGGACAGGGGTGTGGGATGAGGGACAGCCAGGCCTCAGACACTCTGTCCAGGCTGCTGAGGGTCATCCTTGTTCTGCTCCCTCCTGTGGGCTTTCTCCCAGGTGCTGGCTTTTTTTCACAAGCTTGACCCTGAAGCCTGGGTGGTGGGGATGAAACTGTGGGCGTTTGCAAATGTGAGCTACAGTGGGGGAAGGAAAGGAAGCCTCGCAGGTGCCCGGGGCATCCACGTGCATCCCCCCAACTCAGGCGCTCCACGTGAACACCCATGGCTGGGAGCATTTTCAACCTAAATCGGCACTGCTCTTGAGTTATTTCTCCCGTGGTGCCGCCTCCGCCGCCTCTGCGGGATCTTATACGAGCGGGGCGGCTTCTCCCCTCTTCCCTGCATCCTCTCTGCTTCCAGGGCCCTCCCTGCTCATCTGAATTTGCCAAATCCGACCCCCACCCCACACCACACCACTAGCCGCTGTCCGCGGTGGAGGCTTGCCGGGCCTGGCCTCCGAGCACGCGCACAGCGACCCGGCGCGGGGACCGAACAGGGGGGGGGGGGGGGGCGCTGTCCATGGTGCTGCGCTCCGGGCCGGCCGCGTCTGGTCTGTAGGAGGCTGCGGAGGCCGGGTGGGCCGCGCGCCTTGAGCCATGAAATCATGGCGCCCCGCTCCCGGGACACAGAAGGTATTTAAGCTGGGGCTGCCTCTCTGTATCAATCAACCCACAGGAGGGAGTTGCCAGGACAGCCTCTCTCATGGACATAGGAGTGGGTGCCAGTCGTGGGCTTCATCCTGTCCCTCCACGAGGCACTGTTGGCCATGATGGTCCCCTCCTCCTGTATGGCATTAAGGGATCTAGGGCAGCCTTCATATCTGGCCACCCCCACCACTGTGGGTAAACTAACTCTCGGAGCCTCCTAATCTGAAAATAAGGGTAACATTAGTGGCCACCCTCCCACACCCCAGGGCTGCTGTGAGGTTGAAATCCATGATCATCCCAGTGGGCACTTGGCAGATGGTATGGATGTCACTTATCAGCATGTGTGAGCTCATTAGCTACCTGGTCATGAGCTGTAGTGAGGGGGCAGCCAAGGTGTGGGAGCCTCCTCTGGGGAGGGAGGGCCCAAGGTGGACTGCTGGCCTAGGGGCTCATGGCTGCCAGGGCAGGAAGGCCCTTGGGCCAAAAGCTGGGTTGGCAGCCATGAGGGCCACGTGTCTCGAGTCTGCACTCCCCTCCCCAGATGTGGAATGCTGACAAGGTTGTCCTGTTCAGGGCTTGGAAACAATGGAAGGTGTGTGGTGCTGGAAAGAGCAGGGCAAGACTGCCTGCCCTCTCACCTCCCTCCCTCCCTCTCAGTGGCTCCTGTCCTCTTCCACTCAGGTGGGCCATGGGGCTCAGAAGCAACACCCTCATCACTTTCTAGGTGCTCATTGCAAGCCATGCACTATGCTTAGCCCTTTATACATGCTGCCCCTTAGTGAGGGGATATCATCACCTCCTAGACTTTGAAGTGAGGAAAGTGAGGTTTGGAGAAGGGAATGCCTTGTCCAGGCCACTCAGCCAATGTGTGGCCTGTTTTCAGTCCAAGGTGTGTTACCTGGAGCCTGTGTAGGTAAGCACTGAGTGCATAGCTTTCTAGCTGTAGATTTGGTATGGGGTGGGCCAGGAGATCTGGAATGTGGAGCAAAGGGTGGCACAGTGAGGGTCCCACTGTTTCTTCTTTCCAGGACTGTGTCGTGCCCAGTGCCCTTTGCCACCCATTCATAGCCTTGGCGGCCTAAGAAGGGGAGCCAGCGTGGTCTCAGCCCCACCCCGGGGGAACTCAGCCTTCCATAGTCAGCTCTGGTCCAACCCTCAGCTCCACCACTGATTATGACCTCAGGCAAGCAATTCACATTGCCCCAGCCTTGGTTTCTTCATCTGGTCAATGGATACAGTCACTATACCATCATCCTCAATGAATTAGGGGGTGGGTTAAAGAGATAGAATGTGTCCAGGGCTCACTGTGCTAGCATCACAGTAAGCACTAGGAAGACACCTGCACTTTTTTTGAGTAGATTCTGATCTATGGAACCTACTGTAACCACTGAGGTTCTCAGGGACTGCTGTGTGAGTCTCAGAGTACTCGAAACACACAAGAGAGCCATGCTGGGACCCCACAGTGGAAGGGCCAGAGACTGCCCCAAATCTGCTCCTCAGTTTCACAGCCTTGAGCGGTGGAAGCAGGCCTGGCAGGCACTGATGGTAGGCATCAGGGTAGCAGAGGTGAAAGGGAGCAGTCACAGGCTAGTGTCTCTCTCCATTTCTGTTTCTTATGTGTAAAACAGGAACCATAGTATCTAGGTGCTGAACATCTCTGTGAGTGGGTGCAGATTGAGCTCGGTGCATACACTAGGTGCTCAGAGACTAGCCCTGTCCTGTTGCTGCTCAGTCAGGGAGGGAGGCTGGCACTTAGATCCTTTCTGTAGGGTGGTTTCTGGGAGTGCCGTGGGAGAGGACGCCCAGAGATTATAAGGGGCCCAGCTCTGTCCCGCCTTCCAGGAGGGAACATGGAACTCACTCCCAACTCTGGGCCCCTGTCTGCAGAGTAAGCGAGGAAGATGTCCAGTCCTGGAGTCAACGGCGACCCCAAGCCCCCATGCTTGCCTCGAAACGGTCTGGTGAAGCTGCCGGGCCAGCCCAACGGCCTGGGCACAGCCAGTATCACCAAGGGCACGCCAGCTGCCAAGAACCGCCCCTGCCAGCCACTGCCCCCGCCCACCCTCCCACCACCCAGCCTGGCTGCCCCAATGCCCCGGGCTGCCCTGGCTGGGGGCCTGTGTCCCCCAGCAGGGCTCCCCCTTGGGGGACCAGCCTCAGCCCCAGTACCCGGACCCCCAGTGGAGCGGCCACCACTGGCCACAGACGAAAAGATCCTCAATGGTCTCTTCTGGTACTTCTCGGCCTGCGAGAAGTGTGTGCTGGCCCAGGTGTGCAAGGCCTGGCGGCGCGTGCTCTACCAGCCCAAGTTCTGGGTGGGCCTCACACCTGTGCTGCATGCCAAGGAGCTCTACAATGTGCTGCCTGGTGGTGAGAAGGAGTTCGTGAACCTGCAGGGCTTTGCTGCACGTGGCTTTGAGGGTTTCTGCTTGGTTGGCGTTTCCGATCTGGACATCTGTGAGTTCATCGACAACTACGCCCTCTCCAAGAAGGGTGTCAAGGCTATAAGCCTCAAGCGCTCTACCATCACTGACGCTGGCCTGGAGGTGTGTCCCACCACTAGCTCAGAAAGGACAGGGATGGGGGGCAGGGCCAGATAGCAGTAAAGATGCAGGTGTGAGGGTTGGGGGAGGTGGGGAGTGGCCCCCAGAGGAAGCTCGGCACACAAAGGGAAATGTAGCTGAGGGCCGTGCCCATGCTCTTAGGGGGATTGTGGCTCTGGAGTGGGGAGAAGCAGAACTGGCTGCATAATTTGAGCAAGCCAGTCTAAGATGAAAATGATTTAAGAATTTCAAGATAAGGACAGCATAGCAGTTTGTTAAATGTGGGGCCTTTCTGAGCATAGGCCCTGGATGCAAGTGAAGCTGGCCTAGGGTGGGGAGGACACCGGAGGAGGTGGAGGTAGTAGGGGCCAAGGTTAGAGGAGCAGCTGTGCAGTTGGCCCGTTCTCCAGGACCTGGACTCTAATCATCCGATCATTAACACCAACTGCTTCAGGCACCTGCTCTAGCCAGGCCTTGGGCTCCAGGTTCCCCTATGCCTTGCCTCCTTAAGAATGTAGTTGAGGTGTAACAGACACACTGTAAAGTGCACTTATCTAAGAGTATAGCTCAATGCATGTTTACACTCACCTACACTCTGGAGAACACCACTTCTTGCTCCATAGCAGGCTCCTTCTGCCCTATCTCCTACCTTGTTCACCACACCTTGCAAGGAGGGGCACATTCACAGAATCAAGGTAGGCTTTCACAGTGGAGGTAGTAGAGGTGAGGTCAGGCTTCCTGACCCTGAACCTGCTGGCCTACAGGTGATGCTGGAGCAGATGCAGGGCGTGGTGCGCCTCGAGCTGTCAGGCTGCAATGACTTCACTGAGGCGGGGCTGTGGTCCAGCCTGAGCGCACGCATCACCTCACTGAGTGTGAGTGACTGCATCAACGTGGCTGACGACGCCATTGCGGCCATATCACAGCTGCTGCCCAACCTGGCGGAGCTGAGCTTGCAGGCCTACCATGTGACGGACACGGCGCTGGCCTACTTCACGGCACGACAGGGCCACAGCACGCACACTCTGCGCCTGCTGTCCTGCTGGGAGATCACCAACCACGGCGTGGTCAATGTGGTGCACAGCCTGCCCAACCTCACTGTACTTAGCCTTTCCGGCTGCTCTAAGGTCACCGACGATGGTGTGGAGCTTGTGGCCGAGAATCTGCGCAAGCTGCGCAGCCTCGACCTCTCCTGGTGCCCGCGCATCACAGACATGGCTCTGGAGTATGTGGCCTGCGACCTGCACCGCCTTGAGGAGCTTGTGCTGGACAGGTGTGTGCATCCCTCATCCTCAAGCCATGGAGGGTGGGACGTGAGGCTGGCTGGACCTTCTAAGCAGTGAGCCTAGGCTAGTGGAGAGCCCTGTAGGTAGAGTGGGTAGGGAGCGGGTTGAGGGGCAGGGCTATAGAAAAGAAGGAGCTATTATGAGGAGGGCAGAAGATGAGTTCGTCCCAGGGACACTGGAGTTGGGGGGGAAGGAAGGGGTAGGAGCTGAGGGGCAGGGCGAGGTGTTCTGAAGGTGGGCAGCCCCCTTCTGTTGCAACCGCAGGTGTGTACGCATCACGGACACTGGCCTCAGCTATTTGTCCACCATGTCGTCCCTCCGCAGCCTCTACCTGAGATGGTGCTGCCAGGTACTGGCCCTCCACGCTTCTGGAGATTGGGGAGTAGTCTGGGGAGGTGGGGGGCGCTGGGAAAGCCCCCGCCCAGACAGTCCTCTGACCTGGTCCAGGCCCACTCAGATTCTTGTAAGGAAGTCTGGGATCCCTCCACACCCAGCAGCCGACATAAGCGGAGGGCGTGGAGTTCCCAGAGCCCTCACCAGCACTCCCCACCTGCCTCCTGGCTCCGTGGGGGAACTGAGAAACCTCCGTTTTGAACCCCGCTCCCTGCCCCTCCAGCAGCTCCAGGCCTGTGGCCTGACCCCAGGAGCGGGGCTCCTACAGGAGGCGAGGGAAATAGTTAACTCGCCCCGCCCTCCCGCCCAGGTGCAGGACTTCGGGCTGAAGCACCTCCTGGCCATGAGGAGTTTGCGTCTCCTGTCTCTGGCAGGTGAGACCCCCCGGCGCGCCCTGGACAGTGACCACACACCCACACACCTAGTCCGACTCCGCCAACCCTGCGGAGTCCCTTGTGCGGATTCACACCTGGGGCTGACTCGCTATCCCATGTCCAGGTCAGGAGGGAAAGGCCGGGTAGGCTCTAGCCTCCACCCTCCGGGCCCCTCCGCCCCTCATCGAGCCGTGGGGCCGCGCCCAGTCAACCACTTCTCTGCTCCCCCCACCTTCCCCCCCCACCCCCGCAGGCTGCCCGCTGCTGACCACCACCGGACTGTCGGGCCTGGTGCAGCTTCAGGAACTGGAGGAGCTGGAGCTGACCAACTGCCCCGGGGCCACCCCCGAGCTCTTCAAGTACTTCTCGCAGCATCTGCCCCGCTGCCTCGTCATCGAGTAGCGCGGAGCCTCCTCGCCCCCGTCGCAGGAACCCGCCACGCTCTGGGCGGAGACGCGGGGGCACCGCCGAGCCCCATCTCCTTGCCATGCCCTCAGGGGAGCCCCCACACCCAGCGCGGGAGCCGGGACAAACCGAGGGAAAGCTCCGCCCCGCTCCCCTCGGCCCCTCCGCTCCTTTCCTGGCCCCGCCCGGGCAGGAAGGGGCGGCGGGCGGGGCCAGCCCCACGCACGCACGCACGCACACTCGGGGATTTGTGCATGCCCCTCGTGCCCGTCCTGCACGCCCACCCTCTACCACGCCGCAGCCGCCTCCATCATTCGCCCGCCCGCTGGGGGTGGGAGGGCCAGGCCTGATCCTGGGGTGGGGAAGCATTTTAAGCTCGCCAGAGGGCCGTCCTTACAGCCTTCCTCGCCACACCCTACTGCCTCTCAGCTGTCCCCCTATCCCGGGCAGGGCCCAAGGGGATTGAGGGGGGCTGGGTCCCCCAGGACACAGTGGCCCAGAAGAGCCCCATGGGTTGCCCGCATCTTCCACCGCATCGCGCCTGGATTCCTCTGAGGGTTGCGAAGGGAAACAGGCCACCGCCAAAGCCATGGCCCGCTGAGGAGCCCAAGTCCCACTTGCCCTTCCCCCCACCTCATGCCAGCTTGACCCAAGCAACAGCAACCTCCCCTCTTGCCACTGTGTGAAGCAGTCCTGCTTGCCCCACCCCTACCCGCAGGCCTACAAGTCCTTGGGGCCCTGGCCAGGCTGGGGCAGAACTGGGTTGAGAAAGAGGCAGAGTGGATGACAATGACCTTGGTATAATCAAAATTAGCCCAGCCAGCAACAGTCCACCTCAACCCAGAGGTGGTACAGATAACTTGAGAGACCCCAAACTGGAGCAACCCTCAGGGCCTGCAGGCCTTGGGAGCAGTCCTGTGTGGACCATACACTGCAACCCCTGTAGCCAGCTGGGCCCAGGCCCCTCAATGCCAACCACACTTCACCCTAGGCAGGTTACTGTCAGGTGGAAGCCAGAAAAGTGGACCCCAGCCAAGGCTCAGGGTCAGCTCCAGCCAGCGACTGCTATCTTCCAAGTGGCCCACACATCCTCAGCACCCAGAGGAGGAAGGGCTCCTTTCTAGCTGCACCCCGACCCAAGCTTCCCAAACTTCTGCTTGCCCACATGGGCTCTGACTGTGTTCTGTCCAATCCCAAGACATTTGGAAGTCCTAGGGGATGCTGGCACATCTTGGCAATTGCTGAGGAGGGGGCTGGGACCCCTTTCCATTCCAACCTTGAACCCCAGGAGATACAACACCCACACCTAATCTTGGGACACCCCTGCCCCCATCTGGTTGGAAGAGAGTAACCAGTTTCCAGAGAGTGAGAGAGAAAGAGCGAGAGAGAAAGAGCGAGCAAGAGATGCTACTGAAGCAGAGAAACAGTTCAACAGCCCAAAGATCTCTCTGCCCCTGGAGTGCCAGCAGGAGGCTCCTGGGTTGAGGTGGTCAGGAGCCAGTTTCTTCAGCCCTTCTTCCCCACGGTTCCCTAGTGGGGAGGTAGCAGCTGTTCATTTGTCCAAAGTATTAATGCAACTGAAGCTGTGATATTTCCAACGACTGTAGGAGGAAAATTTAAGGGGAGAGAGGAAAACAAAACCAACCAACCCCTAAAATCATTTTCTTATTGTACATAACGACCTCATTCTCCTGTATATGCGGAAGATATAACCTTATATTTGGTAAGTGTTTCTTGTGCTATTTTATCACGTGACCCGTTTATAAAAATATATATTAAAAAAAGTTGTAAAAACACGTCTGAGGTGTTTTTAGATCATCAGACCATGGCGTGGGGAAAATATATCTGCCCTGAGGGGCTCAAGTTTCTGTATTCTTGTGCACCCCTCAACTCATCAAATTTGGTTGTTTCAACAAAAATGTAGGGGCCAGCTGCCACTGTGCCAGACTGGAAACCCAGCACTGACTAACAGAGAAGTTCCTTAAGCTCATTGCTTTAGTGGGGAGAGAAACAGACATTAAAGTCATTATATATAATAGTCCCTCCAAAATAGCCCATCCTTCCAGAAGGGCAAAAATGAGCCCTGTTACATGCACAGTGTAACTGAGGTTAAGAGAGGGGCAGGGATGTCCCAAAAGATCACACATTGCAGCAAAGACAAACCAGAACTCACACCCAGGAGTGAAAGGGAGGCTCAGAGAGGGTGACTGGGGTTGTGTGAACAAGCTGTGTCAGGCACTGAAGTTTGTGGAGACCAAGAAAGACGTGATCCCTGCCTGGTGGAGTTCACACTCGGGTGCGATGACCAGTAAACAAAGGAAAGGGTTGTGACGAGCCCTGTGAAGGTGACAGTGACCGGAGAGGCAACATTAGATGCAGGACACTTAAGCTGAACCCTCAAGGGTGAGGAGGCACGTTCTGGAGAGGAGAGAGACTAGCACCGGTGATGGCTGCGAAGCAGCAAAGAACTTGGTGAGCTGGAAGCCGCTGTGGGTGGAGGTGAGCCAGGAGAGCCAAAGGCCAGGAGTTTGGGATTTACCCACAACATGGTGAGAAGCTACGGGGGCACCTTAGTCTGAAGAGTGGTACCTGGCTGCTGTACGGGCTTCAAATGACGGAGAACGAGGGACAAGGGGAAAGCCGTTAGGAAAACCTGCTCCTGGGGTCCAAAGGAAGAGAATGAGGGAGGAGGAGACGATTGTAGGGATTCGGGACTCGTTTGGGGATGTATAGACTTGCTGACGGACCCTGGGTAAAGATAAGCACTGGTATTAAAATACTGCGAGAAAAAAAAAAAGCACTGAGACGGAATCGAGGGAGCCTCTCTAACTCAATCCTGAACCAAAATTCCACCTCCACTGGTGCACTTCCCTCATCCGGAACTTTTGCAGTGTGGGTACTCGCTTCTGGCGAGGAGGAGACAAGAACAGTACTTCCGGCGAGGGGCGGGAAACAGACAGGCTGCTTCCGGCGCGGCCGTTCCGGCCCGCCCCGGCCGGAAAAATTTACTGTATTGTTCAGGTGCTCGCAAAAGGAGTGGATTCTTCGGTTCTTCTGGCTCTGTTCCCGCTGCCTCCGTTCCTCCACGCCACTTCAACCTCCGCGCTGCCGGCGTGTCCTGCCTCCTGTCCAGCCCCTCAGGCTCTGTTAACAGCTCAGTCTTTGAAGTTCCTCTGTGTCCCTCTAGCCCTTCTGGCCCATCCCCGGAGGCCCCGGAACCGACTATGTGGATGGTGGTAACCGCCTCACTTCCCTGCCGGGTTTGATTGACCAGTGAAGGTCTAGTGACCGCCCAAATCTGATTGGGGGAATGGAAAGGTGGCCTGGGCTGGGACTGACCAGGTAGGGTCTCCCCCAGAAGACAGACATGGATCGGACTGACCAGCCTCAGGGCAGCTACGGCACCTTCTGACCACCCAGCCAGACTTGATTGACTAACGGTGGACTGCTTTGGACAGACTCACCAAGACTAACCCAGGCTTAACCAGTTTTGGGAGATCCAACCAGGGAGAAGGGTCTGAACTGACAGCCCCCTTCACCAGTTTACCAGGCCAGCCAACTTCACTGACCCCCTGTCCCCACCACCTGTGCAGCCATGGAGAAGATGTCCCGCGTGACCACAGCCCTTAGTGGCAGTGCGTTGACAGGCCACACCATGCACTGCCACCTGGACGCGCCAGCCAATGCCATCAGTGTGTGCCGAGATGCAGCCCAGGTGGTCGTGGCAGGCCGCAGTATTTTCAAGATCTATGCCATCGAGGAGGAGCAGTTTGTAGAGAAGCTGAACCTGCGTGTGGGCCGCAAGCCCTCGCTCAACCTGAGCTGTGCTGATGTCGTCTGGCACCAGATGGATGAGAACCTATTGGCCACAGCAGCCACCAATGGTGTAGTGGTTACATGGAACCTGGGCCGGCCATCCCGCAATAAGCAGGACCAGCTGTTCACAGAGCATAAACGCACCGTGAACAAAGTATGCTTCCACCCCTCTGAGGCCCATGTGCTGCTCAGTGGCTCCCAGGATGGCTTTATGAAGTGCTTCGACCTCCGCAAGAAAGACTCTGTCAGCACATTCTCGGGTGAGCCCCTCAGAGGCAGGTTGGGCAGGTGTACATCTTTGCAGGCTGCTGGCCTGTCTGGGCAGGTTAAGAAGTGCTTCGTGCATTAGAGGCCCTCAGAAATACTCCCAGAGGGCTTCCTGGAGAAGGGGCCAGCTGAGCCAGACTCGAAGAGTGGGTGGGGGTCAGCAGGGGAGGGACAGTGGCAAATCTGGTTTAGGTGTGAGAGGCACGTAGAGTGTGGTTGCAGATCTGATGCACCTGTGGGGTCAGCAGGAGTTGAGGCTGAGTATGGGGTGAGAGACAGGACAGAGCCTAAGCAGGCCCACAGCACACCTGTGTGGTTGAACAGAGAGTTGTTTCTCTGCCTCTTCTTCCCTTGCCTCAGAGCTCCAAGTTACCTCATTGCAGGAAGTCCACCAGGACCTCCAGAGTCGTCAGTCCAGGGATGCAGAGGAAGTGGGGTGCACTCCCTGGTCACCCCCATGATTCTTTTCTCAGCACCTCAGCTCACTGACAGTGCCTTTGAGCCAGCTCTCCCTTGTCCACTTTAGTGAAACTAAATGAAGACAACGCAGAGCCCTCAGAGGCCTTTGAAAATTGGGGGGCCTCCTAAGACAGACTCTGAGCTACCTGTGCTGGGGGAAAGCTGGACACTACTCTCAGAGGCTCTTGGTGTGGTAGTTTACGGAGGTAGACATGGACCCAAGGCCTCCAGTCCTCTGGGACTGACCCAGAGCTCCAGCTCAAGGTGAAGGGGCTGGGCAGAGGCTCGGGGATCCTCATCCATGCCTCCTTAAGGGGCCTCAAGACTCCCAAGGAAGTGTAGACAGGTAGCCCAGTAAGATTCTTGTTCATCCAATGTTCTGATACTCAGTCCTGAAGCTGGGCCACAGCTCTGTGCAAGGACTGACATCACACAAAGAATCCAGGGAAAATTGAGGTCCATGAGTTCATGTCAGAAACCACGCACTGCCTGGTATCCTGCTTCCTGGCCCTGGCTGTTGTGTTTGTTCTGTAAGACCTCTCCTTGCCCTGTTTGCCCTAGGCAGAGGGGATTCACAGCCACTCCGAGGGCTCTATTCTTGGCCAGTCTTCCTCCTGGAGCCCTCTCTGGGCTGCCCTCATCTTCTTTCTCCATCGACATCCTGTCCACAGGCCAGTCTGAGAGTGTGCGGGACGTCCAGTTCAGCATCCGGGACTACTTCACCTTTGCTTCCACCTTTGAGAATGGCAATGTGCAGCTCTGGGACATTCGGCGGCCTGACCGCTGTGAGAGGATGTTCACAGCCCACAATGGGCCTGTCTTCTGCTGTGACTGGCATCCTGAGGACAGGTATGGGGTGGGGTGGGTGCAGGGGCAGCTGGGAAGGATGGGTGGGGCTCACGGAAGGGCTCTCTCACTGCCTGTCTCACTTGTGAGACAGTGGGGAGCCCTCCCACCCCGGGAGAGGAAACTTGAGGACTTCATGGGCCTTCCATAGGGGCTGGCTGGCCACAGGTGGGCGTGACAAGATGGTGAAGGTCTGGGACATGACCACACACCGTGCCAAGGAGGTGCACTGCGTTCAAACCATTGCCTCAGTGGCCAGAGTCAAGTGGCGGCCCGAGTGTCGCCACCACCTGGCCACATGCTCCATGATGGTGGACCACAACATCTACGTGTGGGATGTGCGCAGGCCCTTTGTGCCTGCAGCCATGTTTGAGGAGCACCGTGACGTCACAACAGGCATTGCCTGGCGCCATCCACACGACCCTTCCTTCCTGCTCTCTGGCTCAAAAGACAGCACGCTGTGCCAGCACTTGTTCCGTGATGCCAGCCAACCCGTTGAGCGTGCCAACCCCGAGGGCCTGTGCTATGGCCTCTTCGGGGACCTGGCCTTTGCCGCCAAGGAGAGCCTAGTGGCCACCGAATCAGGGCGCAAGCCCTATGCTGGTGATCGACGGCACCCCATCTTTTTCAAGCGGAAGCTGGACCCTGCTGAGCCCTTTGCAGGGCTTGCCTCCAGTGCCCTCAGCGTCTTTGAGATGGAGCCTGGTAGTGGCAGCATGAGCTGGTTTGTGGACACAGCTGAACGTTATGCCCTTGCTGGCCGGCCACTGGCTGAGCTCTGTGACCACAATGCAAAAGTGGCTCGGGAGCTTGGCCGAAACCAGGTAAGTGTAGTTAGGCTGAGGGGAACCCAGCTGGGGCCATGACCTTGGGGCAAGGTCAGGGGCTCCTCCAACTGCTGCACCCAGACCCTGCCCTAAGTTGAGTGCTTAGCTCAGCCACCGCCAACACCAACCCTCACCTGCTGCAATAACTGAGCATGCCCAGAGCCCCAGAGCAGGGCAAATACCAGTGCCATCTGGGGATGCAGGTCTGGGGCATCATAGGGCTTAAGCCCTCTCTTCTAGTTCATTCTTGCTTTCAGACTTCCTCAGGCATCCGGTCCTGCAGAAGTCCACAATGCCTCTCTCATTACCTCTCTGGGACCCCAGGCTCATTTGTACATTGGCCGCTTCCCACATCTGCTTCCTTCTGTGCCCTGCAGGATGGAGGCTGGGATTTTTATCTTTTCCATGGGCCTTGGTTTCCCTACCTGGGGTGGGCCAGGACATTGGATCCCTGGGGCAGCTGAACTCTGAGGGTTCGTGGTTCCATCCAGACAAAGGGGGTACCTGCATGGGGCACCAGGGACCCAGGACCCCGGTGAGTGACCAGTGCCTACCCTTAGGTGGCGCAGACGTGGACTATGCTACGGATTATCTACTGCAGTCCTGGCTTGCCCTCCACCAATCTCAACCACAGCGTAGGCAAGGGTAGCTCCTGTGGCCTGCCCCTTATGAACAGGTAAACCCCTAGTGGCGCTCCCCAGAGGGTGGGACTGCTAGAGCCCACCCACCCATCGGACCTCCCTGCCCCCAGTTTCAACCTAAAGGATATGTCTCAAGGACTGGGCAGTGAGACCCGGCTGGACCGCAGCAAGGGTGACACACGAAGCGACACAGTGTTGCTTGACTCCTCAGCCACGCTCATCACCAATGAGGGTAGGTTGGAGGGCAGGGGCTCACAGGGCATTGTTGGGAGTGGGTCAGTGCATCCCAGAATGAGCCTCCAGTGTAAATCTCTCCTTCCTTCCTCCCTCATGGGCAGACAACGAGGAGACTGAGGGCAGCGATGTGCCTGCCGACTACCTGCTGGGTGATGTAGATGGTGAGGAAGACGAGTTGTACCTTTTGGATCCAGAACATACGCACAGTGAGTGAAAGGTAGAAGGGGCAAACCTGGGAAGTGGGGCGAGAGGCTCAGACCCTGCCTCTCCCACCCCTGCTTTGCAGCTGAGGAGCCTGAGTACGTGCTGCCCCAGGAGGCTTTCCCACTGCGCCACGAGATTGTGGACACGCCACCGGGCCCCGAGCACCTGCAGGACAAGGCTGATTCACCCCATGTGAGTGGCAGTGAGGCAGATGCGGCTTCTCTGGCGCCAATGGACTCCTCCTTCTCGCTCATCTCTGTCTCACACGCACTCTACGATAGTCGCCTGCCACCCGACTTCTTCAGCGCCCTGGTGTGTGACATGCTGCGCTTCTATGCTGAGCAGGGTGATGTGCAGATGGCTGTGTCTGTGCTCATCGTGCTGGGTGAACGCGTACGGAAGGACATCGATGAGCAGACCCAGGTGAGTGACCAGGCCTGGGGGTGGGCATCCCTGTACACCCCACCTGCATCCACACCCAGCATGCTGGGGTGAAACCTCAATGTGCACATGACCCTGGCCTTCTGCCTCCCTCCTCTTCTCTCTGCACCACCAGGAGCACTGGTACACATCCTACATTGACTTGCTGCAGCGCTTCTGCCTCTGGAATGTGTCCAACCAGGTGGTCAAGCTCAGCACCAGTCGTGCCATCAGCTGCCTCAACCAGGCCTCCACCACCCTGCATGTCAACTGTAGCCACTGTAAGCGGCCCATGAGCAGCCGTGGCTGGGTCTGTGACAGATGCCACCGCTGCGCCAGCATGTGTGCAGTCTGTCACCACGTGGTCAAAGGTCTGTTCGTGTGGTGCCAGGGCTGCAGTCACGGGGGCCACCTGCAGCACATCATGAAGTGGCTGGAAGGCAGCTCCCACTGCCCCGCGGGCTGTGGCCACCTGTGCGAGTACTCCTGATTGGCCTGCCCAACCCCGGGGCAGGAGGGGGCCGGGGCTTGTGAACCAAATAAAGAAGCGGGAGCCACAGTCTGAGGCTGCCTGTCACCCAGTCGGTTGCGCTGCTGGCTGCCCTGTCCTTGCTCTGGCGGGGCGGGAGGCAATGTAGCGGTTGGAGCTGCCAGATGTTGCTAGGAGCTCTCCGCAGCCTTAGTTCTACTTTCCGGAAATTCCGCCCCTTTGGGGGCGGGCCAAAGGAGGCTGCTTCCGGGAGCCGTCCAGACACCCCGGGTGTTGCCACGACGACGGAGCTTCCGGTTTGCCTCGCGGCGGCTGGCTCATGGCGCCCAGGGTGCGGCTGCTCTTGTTGTTCGTGATCTGGACGCTGGCGGATCCGGTTCGGCTCGGCTCCGACTCGGAGGGCGATGGAGGGTGGTGAGCGGCGCCGGGGGGGCGGGGCGGGAGCGCGCTACGGGGCGGCCCAGGGCGTTGACCCGCTGTGCCTGCAGGCAACAGCGCGGGCCCCGGGAGCCAGCGGCGGTGGCGGAGGAGGAGCGCTGCACTGTGGAACGCCGGGCTGACCTCAGCTACGCCGAGTTCGTTCAGTAGTACGTGCGTCCTCCCGTACCGGCTACATTCCCCACGCCCGAAAACCTGTGCAGGAGCTTCGTCACCCTGGATCGATGGTGTCGCGCCCGTGTTTGACGGCGGTGTGCCCCGACTCCCAAGGCCGCCTCCCCAAAAACTCAACCGAACTCGTGTGGGCGGGGTCGGAGGGGGGCACGAGTCAGACTCGACTGTGGCTCTGCCTTTCCTTCCAGCTACGCCTTCTCCAGACCCGTCATCCTGCAGGGGCTCACAGACAACTCAGTGAGTGCTTGTGCTCCTCCTGTCAATCTCTTGCCTGTGATGGGCTGGGCCCTTAAGTCCTTTCCCCACCCCCGCAGAGATTCCGAGCACTCTGCTCCCGCGAAAGGTTGCTGGCCTCATTTGGGAACAACGTGGTGCGGCTGAGTACTGCCAACACCTACTCCTACCAGAAAGGTGAGTTGCCCCTCCTTGTAGCCCAGCCTGCTTGCTGGCATCCTGAGCAGCACCAGCCAGTCCTGACCGGTCCTTTTCCTGCAGTGGATCTACCCTTCCAGGAGTATGTGGAACAGCTGCTGCACCCCCAGGATCCCACCTCCCTGGGTAACGGTGAGCCAGACTTGGGCAGCAGTAGGGTGGGGAGGAGGCACTCGGCACTGCCCAGGTGCCAGGATCCCTGTACCCTCCTGTGTTCTCTGCTGGCAGACACCCTGTACTT
This sequence comes from Pteropus medius, assembly GCF_902729225.1. Taxonomy (NCBI): domain Eukaryota; kingdom Metazoa; phylum Chordata; class Mammalia; order Chiroptera; family Pteropodidae; genus Pteropus; species Pteropus medius. The sequence continues at coordinate 3,024,247 of NW_024349798.1, read as the reverse complement.
CTTTGGGGACAACAACTTCACTGAATGGGCATCACTTTTTCAGCACTACTCCCCACCCACATTCAGTCTGCTGGGTACCACTCCTGCTTACAGCTTTGGAATTGCAGGTGGGTGCCCTGCAAAATCAGACTGGGGGGTGGGGGTAGTGCAGATTGGGTTTGATCACCAGCTACTTGTTACTGACTCCACAGGAGCTGGCTCTGGTGTACCCTTCCACTGGCACGGGCCTGGGTTCTCAGAAGTGATCTATGGCCGCAAGGTCAGCACAGGGTAGTGGCTGCGACTTGGGGTTCATTGACCATAACACAGATTGACCTTGCTGCTCCTGCTCCCAGCGCTGGTTCCTGTACCCCCATGAGAAGACACCTGAGTTTCACCCCAACGAGACCACACTGTCCTGGCTCCAGAACATATACCCAGCCCTGACACCGTCTGCACGACCCCTTGAGTGTACCATCCACACTGGTGAGGTCAGTAGTTGGTAAGAGGGGGCGGGGCTGGGCTGAGGGCCCCAACTAAACCCTGTGCCCTACCCCATCCAGGTGCTGTATTTTCCTGACCGATGGTGGCATGCCACACTCAACCTTGACACCAGTGTTTTCATCTCTACCTTCCTTAGCTAGCCAGAGCAGGCAGCTGGCGAGCCCCGTCGCACACCAGCACACACCCCTACAACTGCTCACAGGTTTTATTACAGGGACAATGGTGGCAGAAGCGGCCTCAGCCCAACCCACCCTAGCCTGCTGTTTCTGGCTCAGAAGAGGGACAGGGGAAGCTCATGGCCTAACAGCAGAACTGATGGGGAGGATGGGGTAGGGACACCAGAGCAGGGATCCAGGGACACAAACTATGTACAGGGACTGGGGGAAAAAGCCCCAAGACCCAGGACCTCCTGGGCCAGGGTTCCAGGCTAGGTGGGGCAAGTAGCCCTCCCACTCTCCCTGCCTCAGTAGTCCTCCACCCAGCCGTTCTCAGAGATGAACGCATCGATGACCTCTTTCATGGCCAGGTTGGGAATGAGCTGTTCCTGGGTCAGGGGGCTCCGGGTCACAGGATCAAAATGGCCCACGCGCTGCAGTGACAACAGGGTCAGAAGGTACTTAGTGGGCCTAAGCCCTGCCCCCAGCACCTGTGGGCCCTCACCTGCAGGTGCTCCTCGATGTCCTTTCGGTCATAGGTGATGCCACTAGGTGTGATGCATGGCTCCCGCATTAGCTCGAAGCTGATCTTACCACACAAATAGTCGGGGATGTCTCGCTTCTGCATCATACCAGGTCAAGTCAGGAACCAGGAAGGGGACACTGCTCCAATTCCTGCTACCCACAGGCCCCAGGACAACTCACCTTTCTCTTCTCATCCACTTGGGAAAAGAGCTCATCCATATCTGCTAAGTATTTGTCCTGCAAAAAACCGAGCATCCACACATGGGCCACATACTCCCTCTCCCTTCCCCAGACACGCACACAGACCCACTAGCCAGGGGCACCCTCAAGTCACATGCACACAAACACACACAGACCCACATGTGGGCCAGGGCACCCTCACGTGCTTGGCCTCGATGCAGGCCTGCTGGGCCCGGATGTGGCCATCGTCCTCATCACCCTCATGGTTCCGCTGACACTCTTCCAGCTCCCTGGGGTTTGACCAAGGAGCTGGTCAGAGACAGGTTGGCCAGGAAAGGTCAGATTCCACCCCAACCTCACGCTTGTTCAGGCCTTGTCCCCTTCTTTCTGTTCACCAGTGTTGGCTTTCATTAAATATTTGTGTTTCTGACTCAAAGTGCTGACTTGGGGGGCAGGGGTCTTGGGGCCTGCCACCACAGCCCACCTCTCACGCTCTGCCACAATGAGTCGTGTGAGGTAGGAGTGCAGCTCATTCTCTTGGTGGATGCGCCGCTCCTCGATGCTATTCCAGCGCTTCTTCTTGGCGATGCGCAGAGCGCTGGGGATGTCGTCCCCAAAGTTGAGCCGCTGCTCCTTAGCCAGATTGTAGGCTGAGGAAACAGGCTTCAGGTCCTCCTCTGGTCAGTCCACCCGCCCAGCCCCAGGCACCCTCATAACCAGCCAGCCTGTAAGCCTACCTCGCTGCAGGTTGGCGATGGCCTCATCATAGCTCTCCATCTCCAGCTGGCATTGCCCCAGGAAGAAGTGTGCCTTCACAGACTGCCCATCCAGCTCCAGGGCACGCCGGCAATCAGCCAGGGCCTGTTCATGCTGCTGCATCTTCAGGTAGCACAGTGCCCGGTTGGTGTAATACACCGCCACCAGGGGATTCCGGGTCTGGAGACCAGGGCCCGCCAGTCAGCAGAAGGGAGCGAGCTCAGCCTGTCCCTGTCCCAAGCCCTGTCCTGGCTTGAGGCCCATGGCTGGAATCAAGACACTAGGTTTCTTAGCTTCAAAGCTCCTAGGCCCTGAGGATGGGTGGAGGATGTGTCCTGGCCCTGAAGTCTGTCTGAACCCACCCTCCTGACTCGAGTACATTTTGTAAAGGTAAGTTTCCCAGACCTGTGGAGATCCCTGGCCCCAGGCCCTGCCGGCCTCAAGCGCCCTGAAGCTCCCACCCACCACAGTTCTCTGGCAAAGGGCTCGAGAGCTGGGGCCTCGGCCCTTTTGGAACGAGATCATCGTTGAGTTCTCAGAGCCCAAACGCCCCTCCCCCGAAAGGCCAAGACCCTCTGAAGGTCCAGCGGGGAGAACCGGGCAGGCCCCGCCCCCTCCGCTGGCCCGGACGCTGGTCCCCTCCCTCGGCTTGGGCGTACTCACGATGGCGCGGCCGTAGCAGGCCGCTGCCTCCGGGTACTTGCGGCCCACGAAGAGCCGGTTGCCCTGTTCCTTCAGCTCCTGCGCGCTCGGGCTCTTCTCGGGGCTTCCACCGGCGGCGCCCAGCCGCGCGCTGCTCTCTTTCTCCTCCTTGCCTTTCATGGCGCCGCGCGGCACGGCCTGGGCTCCGTTCCCAGGCTCCGCGCCCGGCCCACCCTGTGCCCGCAGCCCGAGCCCGAGCCCGCGATCCGCTCGGGCCCGGTCCAGCGATCCGCCACCGGAACTTCCGGCCCCGCGGGGAGGGGCTAGTGGGGCGAACGGACCCGCGCGGGTGGGCGGGGCCGCGCGTGCGCCTGACGCTCTGTGGGGGGGAGTGGGGCGGGAGGGAGTGTCTGCTCCGCGACGCGACCGCAGTCAGAAGAGCCGAGGGCTGCTCCAGGTGGCTCCGCCCCTCGCATTCGCGGGTCTTCCTCCCAGAAGTTGGCCAAGCTCACGCCCCGCATCCTGTTTCGCCTCGTCCGAGGCCCAGCCCGTGAACATGGCGTCCGCCCGCGGGTTGTGGGGCTGTGAGGACCCGAGCCGCTGGGCCGCCATCCTGGCGCGCCACGAGGAGGTGGTGCGAACGCGCGCGGGCCCCCAGCGGCAACTAGAAGCCCTGGACCGATGGTAGGGCGGTGGAGGCATCGGTAGGGCGGGCGACCCCCGTTGTCCGGACTCCCCGTCACCTCCCTTCCCCAGGTATCGAGAGGATTTGCCCGCAGCCATCGAGGGCCGAGCGGAGAAGCACGTGACACGAGACGAGCTGGAGCGGCTGCTGGCCTGGAAGCTGGCGGTGAGGGGCTTCCACGTGGGGGGCGGACCGTCGGCCGGCGGGCCCGCCCTCTGAGGTCGGGGCTTCCACTTGTGGGCGGCTCCTTGTGGCGTGGGGTGGAGCTCCCTCCTAGAGGCGGGCCCTCCTGTCCAGGTCCACCACCAGTGACCACCCCATCCGATTCAACTCGGCGGCAGAGGGGCCGTTTCCGGCCGCGCCTGCAACAGCTGGTGGCCACCAACCCCCCGGAGCTGGTGGTGAAGCGCTCCGCCGCTGCCTTCAACCTCCTGCCAGACATGCAGGCAGCTGTCACAGAATTGTGCGCCCTCAGGGGTGTGGGCCCCGCCACTGCCTCGGGTTAGTTGGGAGAGCTATCACACCGGCGGGGTCGCGGGCGGAACCTGGCCTGTTAGTGTTTTTGTCTGTGATGTGGGCCAATAGCCACGTCCATGACACGGAGGGTCACTGAGAAATGGCATTTCATACTGAGGTTGTTCTGAGACTGGTGGTGTCTGAGTGCTGGCCCTTCACTACCCCCAGCGATCCTGGCTGTTGGAGCTCCTGAGGTGGCAGCCTTCATGTCTGATGAGGCCGTGTCCTCAGTTCCTGGCCTGCCAGCCCTGCAGTACACTCTCAAACACTACTTGCTGTACCTGCGCCAGGTGCAGGAGCGTGCCACAGCCCTAAATGGAGGTGAGGGGACTGTTGGTGGGCTAGGAGGGTATCCAGAACTTCCATCAGGGTGGAATGTGCAGAGCTGTCCTGCAGGGCAGGGTGGTCAGTGCCCTGGGCCCCAGACTCCCTCTGTGCCTCCCCAGGTAGTACCACAGGGTTGTGGACCCCTCATCGTGTGGAGACAGCATTGTGGACCTGGGCTGTGGGGCAGAAGCTGTGCCCCCACCTGTTGCCCAACCTCAGCCCCAGCTCAGCCACCCCTGAGGATACCAGGCCATCCAAGAAACACAGGACCCAGGCCAACTGAACTTGGCTGTGGCTCGGGACCTGCTCACCTGCTGTGTGACTGCAGAAGCTCAATAAATGCCTGCTAAACTCACTTCTGACCATGAGGCCTACAGTTTCTCCCCAAGGGATCCCACCTCCGATATAGACACACCTCATACCAAGTACAGAGGAGCAAAGGAGAATCCAGGTTGCCTGTATAGAGGAAAGAGCCCTCACAGGCCACTCAGCGAGTGAGGGGGAGGCCAGACTAGCCCCCAGAGCCCTCGTACAGCCACCTGGTGCTGTGTAAAATATTTATTCATTCTCCAAAAAGGCTCAGACTGTTAGTCCTGGGGGGGAGGCTGGGACAGGGTCTCCTCTGGGGTCACCCTGGGAACCTCCACCACCCGGCTTGGCCCAGCTGTCCTAACCCCACTTCCCCAAGGCCTAGGATGGGGCCAGGGCTGGTATAAGGCTTAGCCTGAATTCAGTGGGCCACAGGGGCCACCTGCCCTCATGGGACAGGCAGCCTCTAGAGATACATTCACAGAGGGCAGACATGCAGGCCACCCCCTGGCCCATGCGTCCCCCGGGAGTCCATCAGGGTGGCGGGGGGATGTGGGCACCCAGCAAGTCATAGGCGAAGACATTCCAGAAGATGGCGAAGAGCAAGAAGGTGCCATAGGCAAGCAGCACCACCCACCAGCCGCACTGGTCCCGCAGGCGCTCCTCGTAGCTGCGCAGGATGGTCAGGCCCATGCTGACCCCCACCACGGCACCAGCCAGATGTGCCATGAAGCTGGGCTGTGGGCCCGAGGCAGGCAGTGGTGGGGAGAAGCGCAGCCACACAGCCCGGCCCACCTCGGAGCTCACTGCAGAGGGAGGTGGCAGGTGGAAGGCACCTGGGCCATGGGCTGAGCCTCCCCACCCAGCCCCCCAGTCCCCTACTTACTGCACACTAGGGCCAGCACCATCCTCAGCAGCTTGTAGGGACACCTCATCCCAGCCCAGTTCTGATGGGGTGTGAGAGAGGCTGTGAGACAAGCCTTGTGGGCCCCTCCCCACACCCCACCTCGGCCGTCCCATTACCATGACGACGTTAGCCAGGTGTGCAGAGCACAGAGCGTAGACCCCGCCGGAGCCCCCCACCACAGGGGCCCGCATGTCAGTAATAGAGACAGTCAGGGAGCCTGTATAAAGCAAATGGACAGCTGTGAGAGTGAGGCCCACAAGTGAGGTGGCCAGGGGGTACACGCCTGCCTCACCTGCCAGCACACCAGCCAAGTAGAGCAGGCTGATGCGGAGCAGGCCATGCACCATCTCCAGGGGCACCCCGATCATCAGCTGCAGAAGAGCGTTGAACCCTAGCTGTTCCAGCCTGGCCATGTGGGGGCAAGCAGGTATGAGGGTTGAGATCAGCCATCAGGCCCCCAGCCCTAGCCTCAAAGTGCTAAAATCTGATTCAATCCGGGGTACTGGAAGTGGGCCCCCACTCACCCGACGTGCATGAACATGTAGGTAAGAAAGCGCCAGGCCCGAGCTCGGTGGCCAGGGTGGTACACAAGGGGGCTCTTCATGTACTCGGGGTGGTAGGTCTGCAGCACCCACTTGTTGAGGCGGGCCCCATAGCACAGGAACACAATGATCTGGGAGAAATGAGCATTAGAGCCAAGCTAGGCCAGGCCAGGGATGCAGGAGGTGAATAGGTAGGCTCACCTGGGCAAGGGTGACTGAGGCCATAAACACAGGAGGTGGGCAGCTGCGATGCCGGTAGAAGTACCAGTGGCGGTCTACCTCTCGGGGCAAGATCTCGTAGGCCACATAGCGCACGAACCGTTTGTAGACACCTAGGCCCGGTTCATCCAGCAGCCCATCCTGGGGCAGCGCCCGCTGTCCATTGGCATGGCTCGCCAGGAAGTTGCTTGAACGCTTGTTACTGATCTGGGGGGTAGGGGGAGAGCGAGAAGGTGGGGGCTAAGCATGGGACCTTGTATTCCCTCCGCTACCTACATGCCCCACCTGGTCCACCCAGCTCCTCACAGGATCTGAGGCCCTCCCCGCTGCAAAGGGAAAGGCAGGGAAGAAGGGCTGCCTGCCCACCCAAGTCTAGCCAGGGCACTGTACTGGCCAAGGCCTGGAACCCCGCCCCGGCTGCCCACCCACTGTGGCACTGACCAGGTCCACCAGCTCCTGGTAGCAGACCTGGCCCCGATCGTTGCTCTGGGCCAGGGCCACCAGCATGTCCAGCTTGGCTGGGTCCAGGGGCAGCTCATGGCTGTGCACCAGGCCAGTGAAGGTGTCCGCACCGATGAAGCCGGTGTTCTCAGGGTCCAGCTGCTGGAGTGGGGTGGAACCACCCGCCAAGGCCTGAGGGTGGGCCCGGCCCACAGACCAAAGGGCTGGGCCAGGCCAGCTGAGAGAGGCAGTCTCCCAATACCCTCGGGTCAGGCTTCTGTGCCCTGACATGGTCCCAGAAGCTATCAGGGCACTGGTGCTTGGGTTCCAGGACGCCAGGGATCTCCCCACCTCATTTTCACCCTGCCCATCCTAGAAGGGTAGGGCCAAGGTCTGAGGACTATCGCCCTCACCTCCCGCCCCTCGCTAGGCGTCTTGGTCTGGCTCACCCTCTCCTGGGGTTTCAGGCAGCGGGACCAAGGTCCTGCAGGAGGGGCCTTGGGGGAGCAGGAGAGAGCAGGGACGGGACTGGGGCTCTATGAGCTCGGTTCCCCGAGCGCAGCCCAACAGCGAAGGGCCGCGGCGGGGGCGGTGCCGGCATCCCTCCTCCCCACGCACCTGCTCCTGGATAAGCTGCAGCAGTGAGCTTCTGTCCATAGAGCCAGGCCGGGCTCAGGGCCGGGGTCGGCGGCCGTGGCCGGGAGGGGCTGCTCTGCGGACAACTCCGCTCCGCCCCAGCCCGTGTGCTCCGCCCGCCCGCTCCGCTCCGCACCGCGTCACGGAGCAGCCGGCCGCCGCCGCCGCCGCCGCCGCTACCGCCGCCGCCGCCGCCGCCACGCGTGGCCGGAACACGCGCGCGCCCAGCACATGGACGCGCTCCCCGGCTGGAACAGCTCCGACCAGCACCCCAGTCCCCGCGCCTGTTCACTGCGTGCCCGTTCCCCTCACCCCTGCGCCCCACCCTGGCAGAACACTCTGCTCCTCCAGCGGGAACAGCAGCTGGGAAACTGAATCACAGGCAACACCCAAGCACCTCCTGTGCACGCCCTTTTGCCTGGGCACCTTCTTGGGTAAGCCTTCCCAGACCACCCCACTGCCTGTGACTCCCCAGGTAGGGGTGCTAAGGCCAACAGGGAAACTAGCAAAGGTAGAGAAGGCTACTGCAGCTGCCCCTGCTCAGTCTACCAGACCAAACCCTGGCATGCACCTGGGCCTGGATGTCCCTTACTGCTCCTGCAGCTTGGACGTTGGACAGTGACAGTGGGCCCTCCAGCTCCAGGATGCTGGGGGGATGTGCTCAACAGACCAGTGGATATCAGGACAGAGGCCCCAACAAACAAAGCTGCAGTTGAGGTAGGGAGGGTCCCTAGTTCCTGGAGAGGGTAGGTAGACCCCTCCAACAGAGGTGACAGACTAAGGAAGTGTTACCATAGCAAACCCTCCAAGGACCACTCAGAACCCTGATGCCATGGAGCCATCAATACTGGCAGCTGGGCCTCAGAATAGAGGCTGGAAATAGCATCCTACTCTGCCCTCTAGCAGGCAAGAACTGCACCGTGGCAGTGAGCCAATAGAGATAGGAAGTTAGGATGGAGGAGGAATAACCTCCAGTCTGACCTCGGACCCTTGAGTCAGCCCCTCCCATCTCCTAGGAATAGCATGTTAGGACTCTGGGAGGGGCCCTGGCCTAGAAGGGGCTACCTGCATGGAATGACTGATAGCAGGAGGGGCACTGGTCTGGGTGGCCAGGGACTTCTACCCAGCCCTGCCATGGGCTGTCTCTGCTCCAGGCACCAGAACACATGCCAAGCAGGTACCTGGGACAGGAAGTGTCCAAGCCTAACCCTAAATCGAACCCCATCTTCACCAAGGGTTTTCTGTCCCTTTTCCCTCAGGTTGAGGCCTCTGGCTTTCCTTGCCCAATAGGACAGAGACCTCTGGTCAGGATGTGAGAAGTACAGGACAGATCTTCCACACCCAGGGGCCAACCTGCTCACAGAAGCAGAACATTTCGGCACATTCCAGTACCACCTCAGAATCGCAGGTCCTCCCCAAAGCTCAGCCTGGCTGAGGGGATGGATGATGATGTTTGGGGAGGAGTCTGCCATCAGGACCTCCAGCATCAGGTCTCCTCAGGAAAGCATGGACCTCAATGAAGAGGTCCCCAAGCCATGGCTGGGCCATAACTGGACCTCACACTAGTCTGAGGGAGGTCTGAGGCCTAGAGGGGAGGCACGGGAGTCAGGAGTGAAGTTTCCAGCCCACACTAAGATGAAGGATGTGATTCAAGAAAAGCCATCTTCAGAAAGTAGAGTCCAAAATGAAAAAGACACTGAAGTTTAATCAGGAAACCCAACCTCATGTCTCCCATGAAGGGTGCAACCCTGGACCAGTCTCCCAATGTGGTGGGGAGGGGACCATACAGTGGTCCAGCCACTCCTGCCCCCACTCCCCAATTTTGGTCCAAAGTGCTGCCCTCTGACTTCCTTCATACCCACTGGCTGTCTGGGACCAGAAGGAGTAGAGCCCTGAGAATTCAGGTCTTGGGTCAATGGCTTCCTCAACCATGTCCCGCAATCCCTCCAACACGATGCCCACAAAGGTAGGTGATGCTGGGCAGGACATAGGCTGGTGGGACCTGGGGGCCCACCTTTGATGCTGGGCAGTGAGCAGAAACGCTGGGCTGTCTTCGGAAACAATGTTTTGACTCTGGAAGCCCCACCCAGTGGGTGGCCCCACACCAGCACCCTGGGGCCCCGAGATCAGACTGCATGGCCCTGGGGCCTCATCGGCTCTTCACTAGGACCCTGTAGAGTGAGAAACTGAGGATGGCAGCAACAGCGGTCCCGACAGCCCCTAGTGTCAACCGGAGCCAGAAGGAGGTGGTGTGCAGCTCCCCATGGACCAGGTGTCTGCTGGAGAAAGAAGTTGGCTGGAGACACCCTCAGGGTGTTACCCAGATTCTTGCTGCTGTACCTGCCCTCACCCTGTCTCCTGGAAAGTCAGAGCTCCACAGAGCTGCTCCCTGTGTCCCCTGTGTCTAGCAGTGAGACCAGGCCCCGGAGGGCCCTGCCAGGGCATCAACACCCGACTAAGGCCCACCCTGCAACCCTGACTCCAGTCCCCAACACCATAGCTATTCCACTCTTGGTGACAGGGACCACTGGTACCGTGGGATGGGGACAGGCCTCCCACCACAAGGACTACGGCACTGGTACTCACGGGAAGGTGGCCATGGTGGCAAGCTGGGTGAAGATGGCTGTGCTGGGCTCTGCCGGGCCAGTGCAGGAGAACAAAGTGGGGGCAGGTAGCCGATGCCTACGGCAAAATTCAGCCGGAGATAGGCCAGGCAGCGAGACACCTTCAGGCAGGTCGGCTTTGGAGGAGACAAAGAGGCAGGGGGTCTGCCTGTCCATGTAATGGCGCTGTGGAATGAGGGGCCAAGTGAGGGCACGGTCTGATGGTGGGTGAGGGTGCTGGGGGACCTCACCCATGGATGTGCTGCCCATAGAACCCTGGGGCAGGTAGGGGCTTGCCTTGTAGACGCTGGCGCAGAGCGCAAATGACTGGGGGTCACTACCATCGAACATCAAGCAGGCGACATCACAGGCAGCGTCACATGCGGAGGCCAGTAGGCTGTCTGCATTTACCTCACATAGCTGAACAGAGGGTGGCCGAAGGGAAGGGGGCTCAGTCCCTCAGGATGCATTGGGACTGTCCAATGTGCACCTGTGTCTACTGCAGGGACCCCCAACTCCCAGCACTCACTATCAGATACTTCTCTTGCCTGTTGACCTGCACCGTGTCAATGGCATAGATGGCAGGCTCCTCGCAGAGCTCCCTGGCATCCTGATGCTGAGGAGGGAGATACCCGAAGCCTGGTGACCTTGATGCTCCTCAGAGGCCCTATGCCCTGGAACCCCCAGGCAGGAGCTAGGTCCCCTTGCCCAGCACATAAGGCTCACCCTCAGGCCACGGCCGAGGAAGGCCTGCAGGAAGGCAGACTTGCCCACTCCTCGGGCCCCCACCACATTGCACAGGAGAACATTCCTTTGCGTCTGTCCCTTCTCCTGGTCCAACTTCTTCTCACGAGTGACTGCGGGTGGATGGCAAGGACAACCAAGAATGAGGGGCTGCCAGGGAGGGACTGGGCCAGGCCAGCTGAAGGGTATGGGCCCACCTGTGATGGCGTGGGCCTGGGAATCCTGCTTGCAGAGGGTGGGGTAGCCCAGGTAGCCAAGGTGTTCGAGACAGTGCTGGACATCCAGGTAGGTCACCAGGCTGGGGCAGAAGTGAATGGGGAGCAGCATCATGGAAGGGAAGCAGTGTGTGGCAGGTGGGGGCAGGAAGGGGCTGTGCTTACGTCCACTGGCAGAGGTACCCATGCAGAGACAGCCGGCCTGCTTCGGTACGGACTGTGCACAGGAACTGGGGGCTCCAGGGGGCAGCTGGGAACACACTGAAGAGGCTCTGAAGCTCTGCCGGTGAGAGGGCGCCATCATGGTCCTGTGGGCAGAAGGGCTATGACGACACTGGCTGGGAGGCCGAAATAGGCAGCTCAGTAGAGTCACTGCATCCTCACCTGGTCATGCTTCTCAAACACCCTCTGCACAAACTGGTAGCCAAAGTGGTTGAGCTCTGTGCTGCAGCCAGGGGGCACGTGGAGCCTGTGGGGTCATGGGGCCATCAGGTTCCCACCATGCTTGGCACACCTCCCATCTGTGTGGTGAGACCTCCCGTGCACTGGACTGAACCTGGGAGGTTCCTGCATGTGCCTCCTTTGGCCAAGCACCACAGCAAAGAAGCAGGAAGAAATGTAGGGGGGGTGGGCGGCACACCTGCTCTGCATGGATCCCAGTCTGCCTGTCCACAGCAGGGCACCTCCAACATAGGCTATCTTGGCCATGCTCTGCCTGAGCGAGGGCTCCAACTCCACCCCGGCCCCATGTGACACTGAGACCCACCCACCACTCACGGAGGGAAGAGATAGTCAGAGGATAGCTCCAGTGTATCCCCATAGCCAAAGCACCGCAGGATGGTCCATGTGGTCTCGTGGCGGCCACGCTGGATAAAGAGCGTGTTCAGGAAGAGGAAGCCTGCTCAGAAAGGGGCAGAGGATGTGGTACTGGGTACTGCCCAGCCCCCACCCCACCCTGGGAAAGAGGCATGGTGCCAGGTCTCACCATCCAGGGTCAGCCGGTTGTCCCGCACACCTCCTGCCACATTCTTTCGCACCACCATCTTCACATCCTCTAGGGCCTGCGGGGCCAAAGGGTGCCCAAAACAGGACTTCTGCCTCCAAGAGAAAGTTGCTGTTAGTCAACTAGCCGCCCCAGTGACTACTCCACCTGATCGTTAATGGTGTCTGAGGCATGGAGCCTGGCTGTGGCCTGAGTGGGTGGGTGCCACCAGGAGGGGGACAGGGCGACCACCTGGAAAGCATTGAGTTCTTCGTCACTGAGCGCCTGGTCCAGATCCTGGTCTGAGAGCCTGAAGATTCGCGTGAGGGCCTGGGTGCATGCGGGCCTCAGCTGCAAGGACAGCTTGCTCAGCACGATGCCTCCCAATGCTCCCACCTGCTGGCCACCCCCTGTGCCCACTGCCCACCTGCTTGGTCTCAGGGTCATAGAGTGGGGCCGTGGGGTGCAGCACAGCCTTCTGTGCATAGTAGAACAGCTCTGAGATGTTCCTCAGGTTCTTGGCCGAGCACTGGGAGCCACCGGGACAGACTCAGAGAGGTGCCTGATGCCGGGAGACTCAAAGGGGCCCGGACAAAGATGCAGGAACAAGTGGTCGGCAGCCCCCGCCCAAAGGAAGTGGGGCCCCACCTGCCCTCAACAAGACAGCTTGCTTGAGATCCCAGGCCACCAGCACATGAGCGCTTGCTGCAGGTCCTGGCCCCTGCCCCTCCTCTTCTCCACCCCAGTAACCCCTACCCTGCCCTGCCCACCAGCTCACTTCCACACAGGTCTCAATCTCAGGAAACTGGCTCATGATGGGCAGCACAGCCTCCATGGAGCTCCCCGGCCGCAAGTCTGACTTGTTGCCCACCAGGATGATAGGGATCCTGGGGAGAGGTCCACAGTCACCAGGGATGAGAGAGCTGGCAGAGACCACCCTCCCTCGAGCCCTGCCCATTACCTGGGCCCCGTCTTGGTCTCTCCATTCACCAGCGGGATCCATTTGGTTCGGATCTAAAAGGCAAGACCCGGTATGACGCGAGGGTGCCACATAGCCCAAGGCTTTCATGTGGAACTTGAGCCTAGTTTGAGGGAGATGAGGGAGAGTTGAGGCCCACTGAGGGCCAAAGTCACAGCCATTGGGAACAAAGCCAGTGGGACGTAGCAAGTGGCAGGTGCAACCTCATCTGATTCTAGCAGTTCTCAAACACTACCAAGGGGCCTAAGTCAGCAGCCCAGGGCAGCCTCTTTTACAAGCCTAAGCAGTTCAGACTTGTGGCTCTCATGCTCTCTGTGCGGGAGATGACAAGGTCACAAGGGGCTCCCCTGGAGAAGCTGTGGGGTCCTGGCCACAGGCCCCTAGCACCCAGGGTGGCTCCAGGAGGCTCCCCAAAGTACTCATGAGAGATAGGGCCAGCCACAGATGTGAGTCACCCCAGAGCTGCTTCAGCTGAGCATCCACCTGGGGTCCACGCAGAAGACAGGGTGATGATCAAGCTGCGTGCCAGTGACAGGGACCCAGGATGAATAGGGAGCTCTCTCACCTTCTCGATGGTGTCTTCCTCGGACACGTCATATACCACACATACCACGTTTGCCTATGGGGAAGGGCAGGTGGCACAGCATTACCAGAAGCTTCATGTCCACACCGCCCCAGCACTCAAAGACAAGCTCAGAGACCCAGGAAGCCATCCTTCCCTGGTGCTCACTAGCCAGTACTCTTTGGCCATGTCATTGAGACTGGTGACATGGCCAAGGACCTGCTCAAACCTCAGACAAGCCCCTCCCTGCTCACTTCCAGGCCCCAGCACTGCAGCTCCGGTCAGTCCCCTGGAGAACTCAGGAAAGACCCCCCAAAACCTGGCACCCCAGCCTTCATCTTGGACCTTCACTCCTGTATTACTAGGGCTGAGACAATGATGAGGACAACAGCACAAGAGATGATGAAGGCAAGGAGACTGTCCGTGCGTAGCTGTGGCCTGTACTCTTGCCCAGTGGTGCCCCAGGACAGTAGAGAACACAGCGGGACAGGACAAAGCTGCAGGGGTAGTTCTCCCCCAAGAGCTTGGCCCATGCACACATCTTCCAAATAACAGGTGAACAGAGGGCTGTTCGGCCTACAGCCCTGATCACAGCACCTACCTAAGCCCAAAGGCCCAGGGTAATGGACTGCACTACAGGGTGGTGGTGCGGTAGGTGGCCAGGGCACAGAACTACTTAAGGGATCACTTTGAAGGATACTGAGGTCTGTTTCCCAGTAGCCACTGGAAGAACAAATGCTGGGTATGGAGAGCCATGGGGCTGGCCAGCTATATGGGTAGGAGAGAGGGATGGTCCCTCTTTTCCCCAGTTCCCAGCAGGGTGTGTCACAGGAATCCCATAACTCAATGCTGAGAGGTCACAGCAGAATTAGCAAAACTGCAGACTCCCTGAGCACCTTAATCCAATCCCTGAGAGAGACACTCATTAGGCCTTGGGAGCAGCCTGCCCCCAGGGCCTGGGCACTGATTCCCCCATGCCTGACTTCCACTTCCTGAGCTCTCAGGATGCACACTGTACCTTGTGAATCTCGTCCTGGAGCTCTTCAACCGTCTGCTCAGCTTCTGGATGGAAGAGATCGCACTGCAGTCCTGCCCAAAATGTGACTCCTGGGCAGAATCCTGGGGTGGGACGGGGTGGGGAGGCTCCGCTCTACCTGAGGAATCCACAATGTGGGTGGGCACCTTCTCTGGGGTGACGTCTGCGGGAATGGTGATCTCTTCTGCACGAGGCGGGACCTGAAGCAGACCGGTCTTGAGAGTGGCCTAGGAATGGAGGGAGGTCCACCCTGGGGCCTCAGTCCCCTCCTCTGCGTGACCACGGGAGGGGCGCTCAGCACCGCTGCTCTCACCTCCTCCGGGAATTCCTCGCCCACCAGCGACAGGATCAGCGACGTCTTCCCCACCTGGGCTGCGCAGGGCGGCGCGGTCAGCGCAGCGGCCAAGGTCGCGGCGCTCCCGCTCCGGAGAGGTCGGGCTCCTACCCCTCGGCCTCGATTCCCACCCCAGGCCCGGGAGCCTACCCTCGCCCAGCAGTAGGATGCGCACGTCCCGCTTCATGGTGGCCGTCTGGAGCTACAAACTGACGCCAGCACACAACCGGCCCCAACCCCGGCCCGCACCTGGGCTACTGACCGCGCTCTCCCGGAGTCCACACTTCCGCCCCGCGGGTGCAGCTACGCTAACGAGCCGGGCAGAGAAGAGCGGCCGGGCTGCTCGGCGGTGCCACCGCGTGGGCTCGCCGGGCACTGCAGGAGCTGCGCCAGCCAGAGGGGCGGGGTTTCTATCCCAGGTACGGCTCTGCACCAGTTGCTCCAGGCTCAGACTTGGCTGCCCCACTCCGGGCAGGTCAACTCTTGAAGGTGGACAGGGAACAGGAGGTCTGGGGTTTGGCCAGAGACTAAGCTCAGGCCAGGCGAGAGAGCCAGGCGGAAGGGAGTAGAAGCCTGGAGTGACCAGCAGACAATACCACAATACAATGCCCAAGTTTATTTCAACTATACAGGCAGAAATATAAAAAGTACTCAGGCAAAGAGCTAACAAGCCCTTTACATTTGTTTAGGGTCTAGATGATTTACATACATAGTCCTGGGCCTGTCTGGTGTGGAGGGGCTGGGCCTGCCTAGCCATCCTGGCCCAGCACAAAGTCCTCTACTAACCCAGCTTCTTGACAGAGCCTTTGCTCAGGCCAGGTACCCAGTGTGACCAGCAGGGAACACTTGACCCCGGCGTCTCCACTGTGGCTCAGTAGCCTGTGACCTCCCACACCAAGATCTCATTGTGGGCCGCTGTGAAGAGCAGATGGGCAGATGGGGTGAATCTGCAAAGCTGTACCCAGTCGTCGTGGCCAGCAAAGTCCTGTGTGGCCTCCGTCACGCAGTCCACCAACCTCAGCACACGCTCTGTAGGCAGATGGCAGAGGGTGGGCCCTGTGCTTATGTCTGCAGCTCCAGGGCCCAGGGGTGCCCCTACCCATCCTAGCTGTCTCCAGGTGGTGCCAGTGCTGCTTAGGGAATCTGTGCTGAATGGCCTGTATTCTCCATGCTCAGGGCTGTGTGTCACTGGGACTGGGGCAGCAGAGCCAAGTGAGATCCTTAAGTGTTGAAGCATCTCACAACATGGGGCTGCCAGGCCCCAAGCTGGACAGCTGAGTCCATTTAGGCCCCAGTGCTGGGTGCTGCACTCGCCACCCTACATTCCTTATTTCCTGACCCTGTGAAACCCCTGGGGCAGGTATCCTCACCCCATTTTAGAGACAAGAAAACCCAGAGTGCAGAGGTGAGAGGCATGTCTCAGTGTGGGGCACAGGTAAGTCTACTTGGCTCCACTCAAGACAAGCCAGAGTCTACATCCACCAGAACTCACCAGTGAAGCCAATGGCTATGAGGTGGGCTCCAGGGGACAGGCTCAGGGATATGGCGAAGAAAGGCAGAGGGATCTTCTCCACTACCTGTAGGCAGCAAATGTGAGGCACTGGGTAGTGGCTCCCATGGCCCCAGGACCCGCCCCTCCCAGCACCACAGGGGCGTGTACATGCCTGCTTCTGGCAGAGGCTGTAGAAGATCACCTCCGGATGTGGGCCGAGGCCTGTACACACCAGCAATGCCCTATCCCAGGGGCAGAAGGCAGCAAGAGAGGGCGGTGGGCAGCCTGGATCCTGAGGAGGAGTACAGCACGCTGTCGCAAGGTGGGCAGGTACTACTATCCCTGCCCAAGATGCCACCGGGACCCTCACCTCCAGGAGGGTGGGCGCTGGGAAGCTCAGCCAGTCCACGAGCTCACAGTGGCCCCGCAGCCAGTCGGAGGCCCAGATGCTGACCCGCTGGTCTCTGCTGGCGGCCAACCACAAGTCTGTGCCCTCCACCCCGAACTCTCTATACTGCAGGGGTAAGAGAAGGTAGGTACCACCCAACCCACTTTGCCCAATCCCCTTCCCTGCCAGCACCACCTAGATGAGGCCTTGCCGGTTCATGAGCCCACTTCACCTCCTTGTTCGTGCTCTGGATGGTGGAGATCGGGGCACCCCGGTGGTCACTCAGTACACGGAAGGTCATCCCTGTGCGGGGGCAGCTCACAGCTATAAGCCCATCCTTGTCTCCAGAGAGGATAGTCTGACCTGGGCCAAGAAGGGCTCACTCTGTTACCCTGTGAGCCCCCAGCCCAAAGATGTGACCTGGGCCAGGCTGGGGCCCCCCTGTCACCCTGGTAAGCGCCCAGACCCTCACCATCAGCAGAGAAGAAGATGGCCGTCAGTGCAGCAGGATGGGGGTGCATCTTGAGCTCCAGTGCGGTTTGGGAGATGCTGAAGACACGCAACGTGCCATCGCTATAACCTGCTGCCACGTGTTGCTGCTCTGGGTGTCCACAAGAAGTAGGGCTCCAAGCCAGGCAGAGGCAACTCTGGGGAACCCCAGTGGGGAAAGATCAGCACTCCCCTAGGGAGCAGGACAAGGGCCCAGCCCCAAGGCCACAGACACTGAGACTGGAGGCAGGATGCAGCTGCCAAAGCCCTTGAGTGGACAGTCAGGGGCCCAAGATAAGGGCTCCACATACTCACAACATGTACCCCTAGCCCCTGGTGCCCCAAGTACCTGGTTCAGCACTTGGAACTGGATCACCAGCTCCATGCTGGCCAAGGACCACACCCTCACACTTCCGTCATCTCCGCACGTGGCACAGTGGGACTCTCTGGGACTGAAGACCACCTCGTTCACCTGTGGGTAGCCAGCCAGCCCTACCTGAGTCTATGTAGCTTTGGACAGAGAGGGGACGCAGCAGGGCCACGTCGTTCTTAGGACAGTATGTGTCTCCTTCTCAAGCCTACCTGGCCACAGTCATCTTCACATGGAGAAGAAACTGTCCTGACCTCCCTCCCAAGTGCCCCACACGAGACCTGAGTGGAATATGAACCACAAGGAGCCCACAGGCCATTGAACCTGACTGTCCTCTTGCTAAGACACCAGAGAAGTGTTCCGGAAGAACCTTAAATGAAACATGTCCTTAGAGGGCTGCAGACTAAAGGTAAAGGAAGCACACAACACACTCTGGGCCATTCCAAGGGCCTCACAACTGGTGGTGGTGGTGATACGGCTTTTCCTGAGATTATCATGTGTGCACTGAGGGAGAAAGCAGGCATGAGAATCAAGATTTTGGTGTGGAAAATAAAGGATACAGACACCATACACCAATGAGGTGAAATACAATGGCCTGGTCCTGCATTGTATGAGTTCATTGTATACTTTATCTTAAGTAATAATAATTTAGCTCTGTCCAGCTGAGAAGTGATGGACTCCTCTGGGAAGAAACAGCCAAGTCTGGTCCTGGTGGGAAATGCAAAGGGAGAGCCTGGACCTTGTCATTCCACATGAGCGGGAAATCACCAGTGACTATAAGTTCAAGGACTCAGGACTCAAACGCCCTGCCCTGGTGGACAGATCAAAATCATGTGTTCTGACTACATAATGGAACAGTATTTGTAATAAAAAGGAGTGAAGCACTGATACCAGCTGATAGGACACAGATAAACCTTGAGAACATGATGCTCAGTGAGAGAAGCCAGGCAAAATCCAGAGGCAAATCCAGAGTTGTTAGTGGTTGTCAGGGAATGGGTAAGGGGCGGGGGGGGCGGGGTGAGTACTTAACAGGTATGGGGTTTCCTTTTGGGATGATGAAAATGCTCTAAAACTGACTGTGGCGATGGTTGCACAATTCTATGAATATACTGAAAAGCACTGACTTTAAATGGCTGAGGTGTATGTTGCGTAAATCACCCCAACATAAAGCTGTTACCAGAAAACAGGTAAACTGTTTAATCATCACTCTTCTCAAATATTATTTTTGATGGCTACGGTTGTCTTCAAACAAATATATATGTAAGTTAAAAAACACAATAAAGGACTCAGTAGCCAACTCAAAGACTTTGCCACTGGCTGAAGCCAGGGCTCTGTGAGCAGTGACCTCAGGGAGGCCCGGCCCACATGTCGACCCACTAGCTCTAGACTTGAAAAGTAAATGCATTGGCCACCGGCAGAACCAATGAACACTCAGAAACCTGGTCCATAAGGGAGAACCAGCTACCCTGCTGTTGCTGCCCTGGCTCTGCCTGAGGAAACCCAACACTCATGAGGCCAGTTTTCTCTCCTGGAGGAACATTAGACTATTGCTATCTGCAACTCTACTGAGATGAAAGGTCACTCTGGACAAGAGCAGCACTGAAAGGTAAGCAGCCCCATGTGCTTCCTCACTGGAGACACAGCTCACTCATCCAGGAAGAGCTATGGGATGGATACATCCAGACCTCTCGGACCTGGGGAACATGGGTGCAGAAAGGCAGGTCCAACCCTGTTCTGTGGGAGGCTCTGGGATGGATGACCGGGTTTCTTCACCAAGTAAGTTAAAGAAAAAAAAAGCAGCAGAGGAAAGAGGAAGGACCAAGAAGAGGCAAGGTCTGTGGTGCTGACACAATTAGACATTACGTGGACTATGTCCATGTGGAATGAGCATGAACCTAGGTGTACGTAGTCCTTACCTTGAGAATCTGAAACGTTTACATGTAAATCATTCTAACAGCTGGGCTTGTACTGGGAACAATGAGGACGGGGGACGGACAGAGGGGAGCGAACGTGGGGCTCACGGCCCTGCTTCTGTCCAGGACAGAAACCCCCTCAGACGTCTTCAACAGCAAGCCGGTGGCCTGGCAGCCTCACCTTGCTCCTGTGGCCACTGATGAGGCGGGTGCTGGTGCCTTCAGCCCAGCTGACATACCAGAGCGTACCCGCCGTGGTACCTACTACGCCCATGTCCATGCTGTCGTGGAAGACGGCGCTCACGATGGCCCCATCCAGGGTCAGCTCGCGCTCCATGAACACAGAGCTAGAACTGGAGGGGAGTAGTGAGTCACAAGGGTGGCAACAACAACAGTCCTGGGAGCCTCATGCTTCTAGGATATATCCCTATCCTTAGGCTCTAGCCTCACCCAAGCACGTCCCCATGGAAGGCAAGCCCTGCTGGCGATGGAGCGCTAGCCTATAGCACTGATCAAGGACACTGGCTTCTTGACTCAGAGGCTCACCTGGCACCCGAGCCCTTGCGCCTCAGCTCTGGCACAGCTCCCACGGCCCACAGGCGCAGGCGCCTGGTGTTGCTGCCGCTGACCAGCCGTGAGCCCGAGCACAGCAGCACTCCTAGGAGACAGAAGATAGCATGAGCTGCTTCTCCTGATACCTAGGACTCAAGAAAGAGTCCTACCGTCCCACTACCAGAGCTCCCAGGGAGAGGCCAAGCCCCTAGATGAAGGGGTCTATAGGGGCTCCTCAGGCACTCACCGATCTCACCGTTGTCTGCCCCCCAGGCCAGGAAGCAACGTCGGGCACGGGTGTCCCAGACACAGATCTGGCCAGCATTGGAGCCGCAGTACAGCAGGGGCTCGGCTCCATAGCACAGTGAGGTCAACTCACCTGCTCCCACTGCTTCAGGGATGGGCTCTTGGTGCACCTGGAGGGACACAAAGGCAGAGTGGGTCAGTGATGTCCCAGGGCCCAGCCAGACCCCACCCTCCAAAACCACCTTTGAATCCCAGTACCTTGAGGTTGATGTCAGACTCGCAATGCTGCATGAGCCACAAGGTGAGGGCACCCTGGCCCACACAGGCAAGCTCACTAGTGTCCCAAGGGTTGAAGGCCACGCCATGCATTGGCTCTAGGAGGTGGGTGGAGGACACAAGCTCGTAGGTGGCTGTGCTCCACAAGGCCAGGGTGCAGTCCCCATAGTCCCCTGGGGAAATGCATGGTGGTCATGTCAGCTGCCCAGGGGACCCAGGACAGGCAGGAGAGTCCAGAGGCCACTGCCCTCTACCCGCTACCCCCGCACAGCTGACCCAGTGTGACAAGGAGCCTGTCATCCAGTGAGAAAGCTAGGGCTTGCACGGCAGTGCAGTGATGAGAAAGCAGCTGCTGGCAGGAACCTCCAGGCACATCCCAGACTCGGATCTGGCAGCAGGAAGCGGAGCCACCTCGGCCTGAGGCAGAAGCCAGGACCTGGTGGGCATGCAGAGAGGTCAGTGGGGCAGGGGCAGTCCAGGGCCCACCCTGTGACGTGCACTATAGCCCCGGGTAAGGATGGACACCTGGGCGTCGTGGCTGAGGGCCAGAGTGGAGATCTCCTCGGGGTGGCCAAACCAGTGCTGCTGGGCGCCAGAGTGCAGGTCTTCCACCACCACCAGGCAGCCGCATGTATAAGCGAAGAAGCCTACAAGCAGGGAGGGTGTCCCAGAGCTGCTCAGCTGTAGCCCTGTCATCCTTCCCATCAGTTTCAACAGCCAAGGGGAACATGCTGAGCCTCCCAGGAAACTGCTCAGAAGAGGCACATGGGCTAGAGCACCAGGAGGTGTGACAAGAGAAACACCTTCTCTCAGTCTCAACTACTCTCCACGCCGGTGCTCACCTCCCCTCCTGGAGCCTGGCCTGGGGTGGTGCCCTATAGCTTCTGGGCCAGGAGCCAGAGTGGGCTATGACCCCTACCTGTGTCTGGCCTCCAGATCATGTTGGCCCGCCCATTCCCGTTATAGCCCACAACGGTCTTCAGATGCAGCAGCTCGTCCCCAGCAGCGGGGAAGGAGACATTCTGTGAGGAAGTGGCACAAGGACGCTGGTGTGCAGCACAGCACCTGGCTACCCCCCTCTCCCCACCACCTCAGACTGTGCCCCGTCAGGCTGGGGCCTGGGACAGAGCTGTTCCTGAAATGGGACAAATGACAGGAGTGTGGGCCCCAAAGCCTTCACATGGGAGACCGACCAGGGATGGGAGCTAAATGCAGATAGGGAGGTAGGAGTGGGAGATGTGGGAAGTCCCTGTGGGGAGGCCAGGCAGGAGTGGCAAGACCCAGGGGACTCTCAGCAACAGGGCAAGCGAGGAGGAAGAATGGGGGCAGGAGGGAGCCAGAACCATAGGGTGGGGATGGTAAACTCAACAGAATACTGTCCAGATCCAGTCTGTCAGTGTGACAGTGAGAACATGGGGTGAAAGATGGAGGAGTACCCATGGGGTGACTGCTGCCAACACCTGGACCGCTGACAGCTTTAGAAGCAGCCCCAAGGAGACCCCAGGGAATCTTGTGTACTGGGGTGTCCACCTGTGGCAGGGGCTGTGAGGACCCAACCCTCAGCCAACCTTGGCCATCTGGGAGGCCTTATAGCGTGCCATGAAGTGCTTGTAGGAGTCTGGGCGAACAGCAGGCTGAGCACTGGCTCTCCTGGTGCTTTGGGCACCTGGCAGGAAGAAGAAAGAGGCCACAGGATGTCAAACCACACACAACAACGATTCAGACCTCTCCCTACATACAAGTCATCTGATCCTGGCTGGACAAAAAAAGTACCTGACCCAACACACACGTTCAGGGTCAGAAGATGAAGATAAGCCATATCCCACCGCTTGTCTGGCCTGGCAGGGACCTCAGGCTCATCCATTTGCCCTGTAGGTGACCAGGCCTCGTCTCACTGGGCAAATTCCAATGTGTTAGCCAGCCAGGGCTGCCTTAGGCCACCTGGGGCCTATGGGCACCTGAATCTGGCTAGGCCAAGTCATGAGTGTCCTCACCCCACCCTGCTTACTGGGCCAGCCACAGGTGTGGGTCAGCATGCCAAAGCTACAAAGGCCGCGTGCAACCCCGCAGGCCCCGTCTCCGGCCCCATAGGCCTCCTTCTGCACCAGCACGGGTGGGCCTGAGGTCGGGTGGAGCCCCTCAGCGCCATGGCTCTCCTCAGAGGGTCCTTCATCATCTAACACAGAAAATGTGCCTGGGGATGGGAGAGAGAGACAGTGAGAGGAAGGCAGAGGCCCCTGAATCTCCACCCTTCCCCACAGGCTTGGAGCAGCACCCAGGCATGCCAGATGGGAGCAGTACACACATGTCCATTCAGGTACTCCTGGGACCCCTGCCCTTACCATCACTGCCCTCAGAGGGACCAGCACAAATGCCCAGCCAGGGTGGGGGTGTCTGGGATGGCACGGGCACCTGCTGCCGGGGAAGCCCATTGGCCCCAGACACTGGGTCCTCCAGCTGTCTTGCATTCAAGCCTGAGAACAGAAAAAGCTGGACTATGTTCAGGGCCTGAGGAGGACAAAGTGCATAGGGAAAGGTGTGCCTAGTCCCCATCCTCCACTCTGCACTGGGACCCCAGGACAGAAAGTGGCACCATGCCACCCCTAGTGGCTATAGGGCCACCACTAGATGTCACCATAGACTTCCATCATGGTAGGACCACTCACCAGCATCACAGGTCAGGGGGGTTCCGAGCAAGCCTCGGATACTGCAGAGGCAACAAGAGAGGGTGTTGGCAGGGGAGGGTGCAACAAAAGGCCCAGCAGATTCTGGCCAAGGGGAGGCACTTGCCTTCCTGAGGACGACCTCTCAGGGAGGGCCAGGATGTCCCAGAGGAAGATGGCATCACCCACGCTAAGGAGCTGCTGCTGGTCGGGAGTGAAGGCCACAGCCTGCACGGGCTCTGAGTGGCCAATGTATACCTGGGGGCAGCACATATCACATACAGAGACCCCTAAGTCCTGGCTGAACTGTTCTTCCACACCTGGGCCTGGCCAAACTGGTGACTGGGCAAGACACCCTCATGTGGTATCACACTTGGTGTGTTGTCCTCCACCCTCCTTCCCACCTGCCCACCTGAGCCCGACTCTGGCACACACCTGGCAGTCAGGGCTAGTCTTCATTGAGTAGTCCCACACCTTGATGGCCCGGTCAGCAGCTGTCAGCAGGAAGCGAGCGTCGCCACTGAGAGCCAGAGAAGGGCAGGCCATGGGGCAGACGCCAGACAACTGCAAGAGAGTGTTCTCACGGGAGAAGATCGAAACACATGGGTCCCCTAGACTGAGGAAACCTCCCTTCTCAAAAAATACACCTCTCAGGAGTGGCAGGCAGCTCAGAACCTCTCTTTCTCAAGACACTGGAGACACCAAGGTCAGAGTCCAGAGTGCGGGAGAGGCCAAGCCGCTGGTCAAGGCCCTGGGCTCACCTCCCGGACCACGCGGCCCGAAGTGGAGTCCAGCACCACAACCTTGTTGGACAATGTGGACACCAGCAGGTGGTTAGTGGGTGCAGGGCCGAAGCAGAGGGCGACAGCTGAGTCCAGGCGGCTGCTGCCCACATCCAGGGTACTGACGTCAACCTGCAGCAACTGGGGGATGGCAACGAGTAGCCACCAGCCATGACCTCTGGGCAGAGCTTGAGCCCCCAGAGCCAGGGCACAGGAGGCAGGCAGCCCCCCTACACATATGACCCTCCCTACCCGGCCCTTACTGGGCAACTGTGTCCTCTGTGCCTGAGAGTAGCAGAACCTGGGTCTTCTCTGCAGTGAGCATGGCCTTCCACCCGCCCCCTTGATGCTCTTGCTTTCCACGCCAGGCCAAGAAGAGCCCATTCCTCTCCTCCATCCCGTCTTGGTAGAATCCAGAGGAGTCATTTGACAGTAAGTCGGGGTACCCATGGGGTCTGCCAGGCAGGGTGGTACAGCCCCACCCACACTGGACACACAGAGGATTCTGGCTGACTCACATTATCCAGTGAAGATGCATCCATAATGGTCACTGTGTACTTAGAGGGACCAACGAAGGCCAGCAGGTGGCTGTCCCCACTAACTGTCAGGGCGTTGGGACTCAAGCAGGTATCCTGGCACACCACATTAGCTGCCAACATCATGGGGGCAGGTAGTCAGCTAGGTGTGGAGGGGTACCCAGAGCAGACACAAACCTGCCCACAACTGCAGGAACCAGCCCAGGGGCCTGGGCATCAGAGCACCAAGACACCCCAGGCCCCAGGGACTAGCAGGATAACTGGGCCAGGAGGGACCCCCAAGTGACCAGCTGGCTGGCCCAAGTAATGGCCATAGGAGGGGCCAACCCTCTGCTGGTCTGGTGCTCAGGTTGTTCTCCTGGAATGAGGCAGGCACAGACCCCCTTCGACCTTCAGTTTTGAGTAGATGGTGTATCCTAAAGCCACACTTCCCTGGGGGTCTAGATAGAGGCCACAGAAGGCAATTTACTAGTCAGTGACACTAGGCAAGTCCCACCCCACAGGAACCTGAAGATGGAAAGATTGGAAGGTTGGGTTGGGGCTGGGCATGGGGGCCTGACCTGCCACATGCAGGACTCGAGAACAGGTGGTGACACAGTGGTACTGGCTCAGGGTGCCCTGAGAGCAGGTGCTGAACAGAAGGCTTCCATCAGGGCTGGCAACCAGGCCGGTGATGGCTCCTCGGTGACACCTGTACCACACAGGGATGCCTGCTACCTTGTCCCTGAGCTGCACCATCCCAGACCTCCCATAGCTGGGCCTGGCCGAGTCCCCAAGGAGCAGCAGAGGACAAAAGTTTCTTGTGGACAGCCCTACCCTACCCAGGTACCCATACATCCCAGGAGACCCACAAGCTTCCACCATGGGCATCTATGGGGCCAGGAACCAGGAGGGTACCCACCTGTGCTCCACCAGGACCTCAGCAGCCTCCAGGCTGAAAGAGCGGACAGCCCCACTGCTGAAGCCGCAGAAGAAGGTTGGCTGCGTGGGGTGGAAGGCGACCGCACACGGGGCCTCCTCAGGTGATGTGAAGTCATAGAGCTGGAAGATGGAGACAGGCAGGGTGGGGGCTGTCAGATGACGAGAAGAACCTCAGAGATAGTCTCTCCTTAGGTGTCCTGAACCCATGGACCCCAAACAGAGACTAAAGGACCAAGGGCACCGCAGGCCCTCTCCATCCATCCCCCACCTGCCTGGGCCCTGCCCCCAGGCCACAATGTAGCCTGTGGCCCTCTAGTCCCTTCCTCCAGGCCACCACCTACCTGCTGCAGGGTTGCCAGGTCCCAGATGCGGACAGTGTGGTCCTGGGACACAGTGGCCAGCTGCCCCCGGCTGCACTCAATGGCAAGGGCCAGCACCAGGGCAGTGTGGGAGCGCATCAGCACACTGTACTCCTGGGACGGTATGTCCAGGAAGCCCAGGTAGCCCAAAGAGGTGGTAGATAGCACATGCAGGCCGTCAGGGCTGAGGCAGACTGAGCTGATGGGGCCTTCGTGCTCTGCAAGGTAGGCAGGTGACCCCCCCAGGCCTGAATCAGATTGGTCCAGGCGCCAGGGCAAGCTGGCTACATCCAGCCTATACCTCCCTCCCAGCCCCCACAGGACATAAACCTATTCCTTTCTTTGCTGCCCAGAGCCCCATCTTCCCATGGACAGGGACAGGCAGCTCCTCCATGACCGCCCACTCTTGGGCTCAGCAATGATGGTGCCCAGGCTCCAGACGCAGCCTCTCAGAGCCCCATGACTGCCAATTAGCCCAAGGATGGCCCAAGGTCATGGCCCTCCCTCAGTGACCACGGTGGTGAGGCGCTGTCTTGGCCCCACCTGCCTCCAAGAGCACAGAGGAGAAGTCCAGGGGCCAGAGGCGCAGGTAGCCATCCTCGGAGCCCACAGCACATGCAGCCTGGGAGACGCTGAGGCTGCTGATGGCGATGCCAGGGCCTGGAGGAAAGAAAGCATCAGCGAAAGCATCAGGGCTGGTGCCCCAACATAGCAAGGGCCACATACCTGAACTGAAGGTCTGCTTCTGTGGGAGGGGGCTGCCGGGGGTCTGCACAGGCAGCAGACGGCGAGTGTGCCGCACGGCCATGCGCTGGTGGTCGATCTCCAGGATGTAGCCACTGCGGCTGCACACATAGCTGCCCAGGAAGGTGACAAGTGAGGGCCGAAGGGGCAGGCAGAGAGACCCGCCTGGTTAAGGTAAATGAGCTGTACTCACAGTGTGCGGCTGTCCTGGGCCTGCCCAAAGGCCAAATCAGTGAACTCTAGTGCATGGTGCTCCCCCAGGTTCACGGGGCAGGAGCGAAGACCCCCACCTCGAAGCCGCCACAGCCGGACACTGCCCCGCCCACAAGACACCATCCTACAAGGAGTACGAGGGTGAGCGCCACCAAATCCCCATAGAAAGACTGATGCTCCTGTGGACAGGGCCCTGAGCCAGGGAGGAGGAACAAGCTCAGTGGCTCCATCCCCATCTGGGCTGCCAGGGTCCCATTCCAGGACCAAAGGTGGGCAGGAGGCCTGGTCACCTGGTTTCATCAAAAGAGGCAACCTCGAAAGCCTGGATGTCAATGTCGGTGTGCACCTTCGTGAGAATGACAGTCTCGCCACCTTGTCTCACCTGGTCCATGTCCCACACCACCACCATCTGCAATGAGCCAATGCTGAGCCCCAGCTGCACCTGCCTGCCCTGCCAGACCTCCACTAGGTTCTTCTTTCCTACAGGCGCCTACTTGAGCTCTCTGCTGGTGAGGGTGTGGGTAGGACAGCGCCTACGGCCCAGAGGAAACTATACATGCCCACCCTGGCTTCTGTAGACACATGAGGTTGACTCGTCTGCAGAAACAAACAGAAAACACTGACCCACAAGTAGGGAGAAGGCTCCAAGGTAAAACACCAAACACTTCAGACATAAAAGTGGGCTACTCTATAACTCTAGGACATACCATCAAAAATAGTGAGATGAGTTATATAAATGTTGATTTCATCCACAAGGGGTGTAAAACACAAAACGCTCTGCAGCGTGTGGGACGGGGGGCCTTGCAGCAGGACCTCTGCAGGGTCAGGGGGAGGCCAGGAGGGGAGGCCTTCAGGGGAAGATTGCTTCCTATACAATTCAGACTTTGCCCCAACTCCCCGGGCTGCCCCTTTACCGTCCTCCCGTGGTGGTCTTTGCCAACGCCACAAAGCAGTGCCCCACTGCTGGAGAAGCTGCAGACGTGGAGAAAGTGGTCAGTGTCGCTATGACTGGCTCCCACTCACCTCAGAGGCCCCTCACTTACCTGAGGGAGCAGACGGTGTGGACAGGGCTCCGGAACAGAGAAAGGCAGCCTCCAGTCTGGAAATCCCATAGGCGTAGCATGCTGGGGGTCTGTGCCTGGGCTGAGGCCAGAAGAGAGTTGTTTCCATCCAGTGCCAGGGCAGAGACCTGGGGAGGAGGCAGGTTAAGAAAAGTTGTGTAGTCTATAGGCACGAGCCACACCTGGGCTGGGTGGTACTCACCTTGTCTGTGTGGCCGAGGAAGAAGCGCTGCTCGAAGGAGTCAATGTGCAGGACCACGATGACTGCATGGCAGGGGTACACGACAGCAGACCCATCCTTGGTCCACAGGGCCTATGCATGGGGGCCGGGGACTAGAGTCATGGGCTGGCCTTGACCCGCTACTGTGAAAAACTCTTCCCCATGTAAAGTGCACAGAAGTCAATGGGATACACACATCAAAAGAACAGAGAAAACTTGCAGACACGTGAACACTTGCGTGTGCACAAGCACATGCAGAGCCATCTCTAAGCCTTGTCTTTGATACAAGAAACTTTGGGGTTCAGACAATAAAAGACCAAAGAGCCCACAAAGACTTAGAGCCTACGTCCAGGAGGGCCTAACAACCCAGGGCCTCCTCTCTCACTGCCCCCTACACTCTACGGGGACCCATAAGTAATTCACACACCAGCTCTGCATGGCTGCATCAGAGCTTTTAAGGGTGAGAGTTTGTGGGTCTCTGGAAGCTCAAACGCTCGGACCAGCACTGACCCAGCCAGCGTGCGAGAGAACAAAAGGAAACCTGAGAGGGCGGGTCACTGAGGAAGCACTGAGCCACACTGGAGATGTGGGTGGGGACCAGATGTTCATGCAGCAATCTCAGGGGATATAGGGCTTTGCCAATGTCCACCCATGTATGTGACACTCATTCAACCCAATGAGAGCATGGGACCCCTCACCCATTTGGTGCTGTGGCCCCCAAAGCCGATGACCCCTTTAAGCCTCAAGACAGGATCTGGCAGGAAGCTCTGAAACAGGTAAACTCACAGTGAGACTCCAGAGGCAAGACCCCATCCCACCAGGGCTTCCCTACTGGGCTGGTTCCTGCCTCCTGAGAAGTCAGCTGGTCCTGAGTGGCTTCTGTTTGTTGCCTGCTGTGTCAAGAAGCCAGGATTCTAGCCACAGTGTCAGATCCTCCAAGCACCCCAGGTGCTGCCACTACCTTTGGTCTGAGGCTCCCACAGACCACCTCGGGGCTGGGAGTTGGTGCCTGGGCACCAGTCCCTCCTTATTCTGTTGTTTTTCCCCACCCCTTATTCTTTGTTCAAAGGGATTCTTGCCCAAAGCCGCCTCCTGACCACTCTACTTTCTGCCACTGGGCTAAATGAGAAGGGCCCTCAAGGGCCTATATGCCCCACACTCAGCTTGTGGGGGGCATGGGCCCAACAGTCCCGGCCCCACCCACCACTATGAGAGGATCCACTCCTGCTTTCCTTGGGACAGGCACTTACCTCATTCACGGCCACATCTTCCAGATCTGTGGCCACTACAGCCAACTTACGGACAGACACCTGAAGGCCGTTGCCAGTAGCATGCTTATCAGTAGCATCCGCGCATGCTGAGGGCTCTTGCCTATGGCCATTGGGGCCGCTCACGCCAGAGACCTCTGAATGCTCACAGGACAGGCTTTCCTCTGGAAGGGGCCCAGGTGCCGAAGGGGCCTGGTAGGACTGTAGGGGGACAGTGTCCATCAGACCCCGGGGCTACCATCAGACCCTGGGGCTACCCAAGCTCTATCTCTGAGAGCATAGGCACTCACAGCTGTGGGACCAAGCATCTGGACCTCAGGGGACACTCTGTCTTGTCTGGGCTTGCTGAAGGTCACCAAGTGAGGGAGAAGCTGTGGTACATGCCTCGGGAAGACTGCAATGAAGCAAAGGGCCGCAGAACCCATTGAGCAAAGTGCAGAGGCCTGAAGAGGAGGTGGCCGAAGGCACAGGGCAGGGCAGCAGTGAGAAGCCACCCTGATAGCTGCAGCCCACTACTGTACCTGGGCCCCAGCACCCCTCCCAGCTGGAGAGCTTGGGGCCACCAGGCACCCTAAACACAGCCTCCCAAACAGCTCTGGAACATCAGGGTGACCTCCAGGCTAGCCCCAGCCCTGCAGGCACTGTACCACCCCAGAAAGAACCAGGCCCCTCTCCCACCAAGACTGTGCACCCCACAAGCCCACCTGCCTTAGGAGGAAAACAGCTCTTCTGAATCAGCTCAGAGGATGCTGCTGAACTGTTGCTTGGAAACCTCAGTGGGGTAGAGGGAGAGTCAGTGTTAGGGCAACCCTGCCCTCCTCTACCAGCCTCCCTGAGACAAATGGAGCTGCTCACCGGATATGGACATAGTGGTCATGCCAGCTCTCCCCCTTTGGCACTGGGAATGCCATTTCTCTTGGCACGGGAGTGACAGGCAGCCTTGCTTGCCGGGCCTCAGTAACAGTGACAGCTAAAAAGAGCAGAGTTGCCCCCAAGTCTAGAAAAGCCCTCACAGCTCCCTCTCCCAGCCCAGGTGAGATTCGGCACCAGGTGCCTTCAGGGTATTGCCACCTGCCCAACCACCACCTCCCGCCATGAATATTTCAGGAGCTAGAGGCTCAAAGACGGCACGGCCTGGGCATCTTCATCAAGTGCCAGGGCCCCTCCTGGGCAGAGAACTTGGAGGAAGGAATGGAGTTGGAGTAGCCCACCTGTAGGCTAAGCACAGGGCGTGGGGTAAAGCCCTCACCTGGGTCGAAGCACAGATTGCTGGTGTAGAGGCTCCGAACTAGCAGACTGGAACACAGCCGGACTCTCTTGAGATGGCTGTAGCGAAGATTCAAGTAGACCAGGAGGATGTCGTGCAGGTCCAGCTGCAGGAAGGTCCAGTGGGCACCAGGGGGAGCCACACCTGCCAGGTCTGCAGGAGGCAAGCCAAGGTCAGCAACCACCCTCTTACTAGCCCGCCTTCTGTTCTTGGCCTGCCCCCATTTCCATGGCCAAAACGATGCACCCCCAACCTGGGATGGTCACCCACAGGCCACGAAGGAGCCTGACTGTGCCTACCCCACCTCCCTCTCTGCCTTCAGACTGCCTCCCCTGGACAGTCCATGTCCCATTCTTGCCCCATCTCTGTGTCACCTTTCCTGGACATCCCAGCCTCACAGATGAAGGGGAATTGAAGCCATGTAGCTGTGGACTTGAACTCCTTGAAAAGGTTAGAAAGGGACACGCGGATGACCTGGCCATCCTGCAGGGACAAAGAATGGCCATGAGAAGACAAGAGGGGGCAGCAGGGGTGCAGAACCCCCACGCACAGTCCCCACTCCTGAATTCTGTACCTTGGTGGACAAGTCCAGGTGGATGATGAAATGCTTGGGGGACAGGGGTCGGAAAAGCACGTACAGGTATCGTCCAGTCAGCCCCAGGGACTGGGTGCTAGTTTTGGGGAGCTGGATGTAATTGCTGGCAGAGACAGAACCCCGTATACGATACACTGTGCACTTTAGGGTCTTGTCCTGGAGAAAAAGACGGGAGTCAGTGTATCTCACAGACCTTGGAGCACCAGGAGGGTTGCAGTGCACGAGACCCTCGGGAGGTGGGGCAAAGTATCCCAGGCAGAGAAGAGGGCCCCCCCTTCCTGTGGTCAGGTCTCCTGGCCCACATACCATCACAGTCGCCACATCGCCCTCCTTAGTGGACCGCTTCCATTCGTCCACCTTGAAGTGTCTGAAGACGTTGAGAAATGGGTGTTCCCACACTGGGGGAATATGGAGGCGTGAGGACCTGCCCCCAGGTGCCAGACCCAGGGTGGGGCTTCGCACCCCCTAAGGAGGGGCCGGGGACTGGGTCTGCGCGCCCTCCAGTGGTTACAGCAATCACAGCATGCGGACTAGGCTCGGAGCAAGTCTTGGCATCAAACTGCCCATGGGCCTACGACGCGGGACTGTTAGAGCCAGGCCGTAGGCTCAGTGTGCTCCAGACGCCGGACCCCGCGCTCGTGCCCGACCCTGCCAGCCGCGTGCCCCTCAGACTCCCAGCCCCGGACCCGGGTCCCGGTCCGCCAGCTAGAGGCTTACCTCGCGCCATGGCGCCGCTACTCGCACTTCCCGCCTCCGCCGCCGCGCGCCTCACGCAGGGCACGCAGCGCGCGCCTAGCAACGGCCGCCTGGCAACGGCGCCACTTCCGTCTTTACGGCGGCTGGGCCACGTGATCTCGGGGCGGGGCGGCAACTCGCACCTCACCCTGAGGTTCTCCCACTAGCTGTCTACAGCCCCTTAGGAGGCCCCTAAAACCCTGTCCGGCCTGCTCAGGCCACTCGTCCGCAGTCGCGCCCTGGGTCAGGAGACTTCGTTCCCAGGCCTCTCTGTGGCCACTCCCAAGCAGGGAACGTGTAAGGGCTTGTAGCATGACCAGCTAGATCGTGGAGTTCCTAACTTTTTCTGGGGCTCATCTGTATATCAGAAATGAGATGCACGCACAAGGGCCATCCACACTCACTGACAGCCCAGCCCTCTGAAGATAGCGTGCACACTGGGGGTACTCTGCTTCATCCTGTCAGCTACAAGTGAGGTCACCCACCCAACAGGCTAAGCAGTATCCCCCAGGGCTCCCTCCAAACCTGAGGCACCTTCACCCACTGTCTCACAGGCAGTCCTGAGACCTAGCCCCAATTCTGGGAGGCTGGGACCTGCATCTCAGGGCCAGTTACATAACATCTCTGGGCCTCCAGGCAGGGCTCAGGAACTTGCCAACACCAACAGGGAAAGGAGGGGTGGGGAGTAGGTGTCAATGTGGGACGGAGTTCAAAGGAAGATGAGATGGCCTTGGCACCTCTGTCAGGAGGACACAGGAGGGCAGCTGGGTAAAGCGATGAAGGCCAGCACTGCAATGTGGAAAGACAGGGCTACAAAGGAGATTGGCCTGGGAAGTGAGGATCCTTCTACCTCTCATGTACCAAGTAAAGGCCATTCCGAAAAGGCAGTTTCTCAACTTTATTCGGCTGGAGTTCTGCCCTGCCAGCCCCAGGGGCTGGTCCCTGGGCACAGTGAGCAAGATTGAGGTCAGACACGGTCAGCCCCTGGCCCCTGACAGCCTGGGACAGCTGGGCCAAGGTGTCAACAGGTGCAAAAGTCCAAACGCTGGCACTTCAGGTGTGGCTGGCATCCAGCCAGGCCCAGGGTGAAGCACAGCCTGCCGCAGCACATACAGGGTGCCATGGTCCTCTCCTAGCAGAAGGTCCGCCACGGGGCAGGGCTAGGCCCTGTAGAGGCAGCATTCCTTCTGAGGCAGCAGCTATGAGCAATTAGTGATTCTGGCCAGGAACTGCTGCGCCCACCACTCGTCCAGGTCGATGGGCACAAAGTCTGTGGACAGAGCAGAAGGCTGGGCACTGGTACGGCCTCCCGGACCTGTCAGCATCTCTCCCCTCAAGCTGACCACAAGACCCTCACCCGGACCCCAAATGTAGCAGGCAACTGGGAAGACATGGGTCAGGTTCCAGTCCCTTCCCATATTCCCTGGGGCTAGAACATGGCAGGGCCCAGATTAGGGTGGGAGGGACTGGAGGGGAGTTCCTGTGGGGGAGGGCTCACTCTGCAGTCGGGGGTTGGGGGTCCTCTCCACGTACTGCACAGGCCTCGGACCGCTCTCACCGGCTGGGCCACCACCCAGCTGCTGCTCCACTTGTTGCCAGGCTGTAGGGAAAGGGCAGTCAGTCTGAGCCTGGCACCCTGTTTCCCTAGGGCCTGGTGGCCACTCTGGACCCCAGCCCAGAAGTAGGAATGGGCAGTCCGCTGGATGGTCACAAGACAAACAGGCAAAGAGCCCAGGAAGAGCCCAGCCCTCTGGCAGCTTCGAGTCAGGTTACAGTGGGGAAGACCAGTGGCCCAGGTCGCACACTTAAGCCTCCACACTACCTTCGGACACAAAGCGGACATTCTCCTCGTGGGCCAGCGTGTAGGTCTCCTGGGTCCCCTCGATGGATGGGGATGTGGTGGGGGGCCGCCGGCCATTCACCCGATTGAACACGAGCCTTGGCCCCGGACTGCGGAAAGGGGAGGAGATGGTTGGTAACTGTTCCAAACCCAGGTGCTGCCTGGCAGAGTTCTAGGAGCAGCCTCAGGCCACACCAACCACCCCCAAGCTAGATGGTCCTGACCAGGCCCAGCCTCAGTACTTCCCTGAACCTCAGGGCAGCTGCGTGCGGCATCAAGTGGTCAAGGCCTCTCTTCTGCAGGCCCAAGCCCCCAGCAGCTCAGCTCACACCTGCAGCCCCAGGCCCTGAGGCACGCCTGTGACTTCTGGCCAGTGGGGCCCCCAGTTGTCTGTACCCAAGGTCTCCAGCAAGAATCCATGCTCAAGGCAGGAAGGCGCCCCTCCAAGGTTCTCTCAGGCATTCCCCCGCCACCCACTTCCCCTGGACTGGCCAGGCCTCCAACACCCCAGGTTATAACTGGAGCCATGACCAGGTCACTCTGTCCCAACCCCACCCTCCAGGCGCAGTTCTTGGCTATATTCTCCCCACAGAAGCCCCTCCATCTTGCCGACGGCTCAGTGTGGGAAGGACCCAAAAGAGCCCAGTGGTCTCTGCTCCAGGTCCCACGGGATGGTACCCAGTGTCGGGTGGGCCATCCTACATGGGGAGGGTGTGACTGCAATCCCGGCCCATCTTCGCAGGCCCAGGTGAGGGCAACGCTCTTCCTCATGGGGGTGGGAATGCTGAGGAGATGGACACCAGGTGCTGGAGCTCAGCCTGGTAAGTATGCTGTATCGAGAGGGCCACTGGGCCCATCCCAGCCAGCTGGGCCCAGGGCAGTAATGGGCCGTGGAGGGAGCAGGGCCGCACCTACAGCAGGAGGTGGGAGCCGGGAGTCCTGGGCTGCACGTGCCACTCCGCCAGGCACTCGCCTGCTCGCAATCCTGGGCTCAGGTGCCCCACCGCCGCTCGGACTTCCTCCTCGGCCGAGAAGGGAACTAAAATAAAGAGGAGCGTCTTGAGGGGCACCGGTCCCGCCAGCTCTGGGCCACAGGGAAACTAGAGGGGCAGGGCTCCTCCCAGTCTGAGCTTCACAAACCAAAAGATATGACTCGGACAGCCCCTCACCTGCCACACCTCCACCCCGCACCCCGCCGCAAGACTGCAAGCTCCAGGAAAGTTGCAGGCTGGACATCGAAGAAGGAAAGAAAGAAGGGAATTGTAGCCCAGGGCTGTGGATCATAGGGACCAAGGTGGTGGCTGGCAGCTGCCTGCCCCGCCAGCCTGGCTGTCCCCTGCCAGCAGTACTGTGGTTACATAAGGGGGCTTCATAGGCCCTCTGGGGGAAAGGGCACAGGCTGCCATGTGCTGCATTCCTGTGGATAAAGGCCACCTTGTGCCCGCTTCCCAGGGATGCTGCCCACAGCCAAGCTCCAGTCCATAGTACCAGAGTCCCTGCTCAGAGCCCATAGGGGCATCCTCTCACCTGATCCCCTCCACTACCCTAATGTAGACCCCGCACCATTTCTCAGCCCAGGAACCTGGGTTCAAGAGGAAAGTGACTTGTCCAAAGTCACAAGCTGTGAGTGGGTAGTAGTATCAGGACTTGACTCCATATCTGTCTGGCTCCAAAGCCCACAGCTCAGTACAGCTCCCAGGCACCTCCCCTACCCACCTGTGTGTCTGTCTGCCCCTGCATATCTGGTGGTCACATCACCCCATTTTATCTTCTCCCCAATGGTTGATAATACCTCTATTGATCTTATTCTGTCTCCTGTCTGTCTCTGGCTGGGAGGGAGAGCTTGTCAGAGACATAGACACATGTGGCCTATTTACCACCACAGGCAGTGCCCAGACCCATACCTGGCCAGAACCTAAGCCCCTCTGTTATACAAGGGGGTCAGACACTGAGCATCTGTGGAGCACCAGGCATGCAGCCTACAGCACTGACCCAGACACTCCCTTCCTCCTGGGCAAGTTGGGGTCAGGGATACGGGGTGGTGAAAAGGCACTGTAGAAAAAAACAGCAGAGAAGGTGGACAGGAAGTCTCGGTGGAGCTACTTTAGAGGGTGGGCCCCTGAGAAGATGTGGGAGCAGGAGTAGGTGCTCCTCCAGGTGGAGGACAGCTGGCTACTCTGGCCTACCAGTAGGGGCCCTTCAAGGCCACAGGGACTGGGAGGGGGCAGCTCAAGGAAGGGGGAGTGACCAAGGAGGGAAGGAAGCCGGCACAGCCAGCACATGATCTGCCTGCTCAGCACTCTTCTGCACCCAGCAGGACATAGTGTCATCTTGTGTGGCCAGCCCTGCTCCCTCAGGCCAGGCTTGTCAGCACCCCAC
This sequence comes from Pteropus medius, assembly GCF_902729225.1. Lineage (NCBI taxonomy): Eukaryota > Metazoa > Chordata > Mammalia > Chiroptera > Pteropodidae > Pteropus > Pteropus medius. Next base: position 2,988,160 of record NW_024349798.1, on the reverse strand, counting down.
TGACTCTGGACCTGGCAAGCCGCAGTGTGCCTAGCTGGCTCAGGGCATGCTGAAGACAGAGGTAAGGCCTCCTAGGTGTTTTAAGGGCTCCATACTATCTTTCCTTTGTCTTTCCACAACACCCTCAACCCTGCCACAGATGCACCTTGCCCTCCCCAGCAATGGGTCCATGGAGAGGAAGGTGATAAGTTTCTCCAGGTAAGAGAATGGGGAGCACCCAGGGCCACTCTAGCCCCAAGCCCCCTGACTGGGTGACCAGTAGTAGCTACACACCTTTGCCTCGTTTCTGAGGTAAGGCAGCTGTGAAGTGCAAGGACCAGGTGACGAGGCACTGTCACAGCACAGCCTGGGTCCCAGGGAGCACCCCCGAAGACCCACTAACGTCCCTCTCCAGGAACACCTATGGCTGGCCAAGGATCCAGCCCCAGAGTGTCAATATGCCCCCAGCAAGAGGCCCCTGGGAACTCAGCCCAGAAGGGTACCCACGGGCTGCCTCCACCTGTGGTATCTGAGGCCTATAACTGAGAGGGAGAAGCAGGCTGAATCCCCCACACACCACACAGCGCGTACTCCCCTGACCTCCTGGCTGACCTTGAAGGTTGTTTGTCCTCAACTTGAGAAGTCTCCCTCACCAGCAACCTCCTCCTCAGGGCCTCCTCAACACTCCAAGGGTCTGAGTCTGCTGCCCCAACCACCCCTCTGCCTATGTGGGCCTAGACCAAAGCCCTGGTCCCAGAAAATGCATAGACTACCTTAAGTCGAGGCCAGGGCTTGAGCCAAAACTGTATAAGGTTCAGACCTGGGGAAGGGAGATTTGATCTCCAGGTTACAGTAGTGTGGAGGCCAAAGTGCCCCAGATTGAGCCTCCCATGGCCTCAGGCTCTTGGCACCAACAAACCTGCTGGTCAGAAAAAGCAGAAAACTGCAGGCTCCAGTTAGCCCTGAGCATCTGCGGGGGGGCCTCCAGCGCCCCGCCAGGGTGTCTGGGATGAAGGGCAGAGGAGGGCAGTAGCCTGGCAGGGCCAGAGGGAACCACGTGCACCTCTCCCCCACCATGCTTTGCAAGCACGGGGCTTGCCGCTGCTAGAGACAGGAGGCCTTGAGGGCCAGGGGCCTAACCACCTAGGAGGGCGAATCGCGAGCAGCTAGCCTCAAACCTTGGCCTCGGAGCTCAAGGTCGCTCAGGCATCTGACTCAGAAGTCTGGAAACCCTCCAACCATGAAGCTGTTCGGCCTTCTCCCTACTCGGGGCCCTCAGGGGTCTTGCAGAGCCAGAAGTGTGGGCGTCCAAAATATCGGGCCTAGCTCCCTTCAACTCACCCAGGTGCCAGGTGAGGCGGAAGCCGGGAGCTGCCGGGGCCTGAGCTGCCGGCGCGGGCCTGGGAGGGCGTGGGCGGGGTCTCCGCGTCCCGCCCCTTCGCGCCCGTCCGCCCTGGAACATGTGGCCCAGTCCCTGCTAACCTTTCCCCAAGGTCACCCTCGGGGCCCTACGGGAGCCGGCGGGGGAGGGGAGGTCCGGGCTCCAGTGGGGCCGCGCGCGTCTCACCTCGACAGGGGCCAGGGTCCTGGTGGCTGCGCCGGCGGGAGTGGCGAAGTGGGCGGCGCGGGCTGCCGGCATTTCAGGAGCTCGCCGAGCCTGCTCTCCACTTGCTGCTGCGTGGGCCCTGCGAGTACAGAGAGAGCACGTCAGCCGCCGTTGCGCCGGGACCTTGGTCTGTCCCGGCGCGCAGACCCCCCATCCGGCCATTCCCGCCGCCCCGCCCCTGTGCACCTGTGCGGCGCTGCGCGACCAGCTTGCTGGGCCCCTTGGTGATGGTGTACATGGTGCGGAGGGGCCGCCCCGCGCACTGCTCGAACGCACGCTCTCGCCTCCCCGCCCGCCAGCCCGCGGCCAGGTCCCGCGCCCTCTGCTTAGGATTGCGCTAGGCGAGCGCCGAGGGCGCTGCCCCTTTAACAGGCAGGCCAACGCGGCGGGGAAGGGGCGGGTCCGTTACACGCCCCCGGCCCTTAAAGGGCCCGCATGGCTCGGGATGGCCAGGGGGCACGTGGCGGGGGCGGTGCTCCAGCTCCTTGGGAGACACACCCTCCCCTGCGCCGTGAGGCCGGGGAGGGACCCGCTGGAACCAGCGCTCCACCCCACTGGCCCAAGACGGAGGCAGAGGTAGTGAGTTTCTTCGGGCCTGGGCCTCACGTTCGTCACGCTGCCACGAGGTCAGGTGAGCTATGGGGCACCCAGAGCATTGGCGAGGCTCTGGCCCAAGGTGCCTGCCGGGTCAACGATGATGTCCCAAGGAACCAACACCCCTGCCATTGACAGGCGCTGGGGTGCTCTGTGCGCACCCTGTAAACAGTGCTCCCACTTTTGTCAGTGGCCTCAGCCAGCATGCCTGGGTGGGTCGGGCCAGTGTGAGGGGTTCCTCTTGGCCTGAGTCTTTGGACTGAGGGAATCGGAGTCGAGAAAAAGGGATTGGCTCCCTGGGTTTGCGCAGAGACTTGAGGACACCCTGGGAATCTCCCACCCCAGGAGACAATAGCAGTGGGTACATTCTGTTCTGCATCTTAGCCTCCCATGCCCAAGTGCACCCTTAGCTCCAGGAAGGGGGTGCCACTTACCAATATAGGAACAGTGTGGGGATGGGTGGGATGTGGGAAGAGAAAAGGTGAGACAGCCCAGCTTGCCGGTCTCTTGCGTGGGAGAGAGCTGTTGCCGCAGCCCCCACACACACTCTCAACCTCCCACTCCCGCCCCCAAACTCTCCCAGGCAGTGAGGTCTGCTACAAGATCCACTGCACTGACAGTGCCTTAAAGCTCATCTGTGACCTACAGGGTGCCTGGAACCAGGCCTGCCCAGAGGAGGCGGGCAGACTTGGTAGTTGCATCTAGGAAGGCTGTACCCTACAGGATTCCTTCTGAGAATCAGAGGAAGGTGCCCTTCCTCTCAGTTCACAAGCTATTCAGGGCTGCCCCAGGCTGTAGGTTAGAGGATCCTGGCATGGGGAAAGAGAACCACAGCACTCTTGGGTTTGTGAGCCTGAGGGCCTAGAGGCACCCTGTCATCTTCTATTTGGTTGAGTTCAATTCTTAACAGCCTACCACCCAAGACAACAAACTTTGCCCACGGGTCCCCAGGAGTCATGGAATCTGTCCCTAGGCTTGTGTGACCACCTTGGGCCCTCAGGGCTCCTGCGCTGCTCACAAATATTTAAGGAGGGTCTGCTGGCTGGCACCAGGGCCTGGGGTGTCTAGTGGGGCCTTGTCTCCACTGCTGCCCCAGGGGGCTTGCCCTCAGCCCAATGAACCAGTGGATTCCTGGAATAAACCTAGTCCCTTCCCCCAACAACCCACCTTCAGAGTAGAGCGGCCTGAAGCCTCCCACCCAGGCAAGGCTGAGAGGCCAGAGCAGACATCAAGCAGAGACCGCAACAGGGAGAGGAATGAGAGGTGGCTCCTGGCTAAGGCGGGGTGGGGGGTGGGGGTTGGCAACGGACCAGCAAGAGGAACCTCCACCCTACCTGTTCTGTGCTGTGGCCCTCCCCAGTTGCCCCATGTGCTTATGTGGGGTGACCAGGCCTGCTCAGGGTCCCTCAGGGAAGCTTGCATCCCAGGGGTCGTTGGGCTGTCTTTCTTCTCATGTGCCCCAACACACAGCCCCTTGTCTCTGCATGCTGTCTTAAACAAGGCTGAAATACAAATGCCCCCCTCCCATCTGCTTCCTTTGCCGGTGGATCAGGCTGGGCTAGGCCTGTGACCCTGAGAGGCAAGAGGGGGCCCAGATCCCAAACAAGAGCATGTCCAGGGAATCCAGGCTCCCTTTCCATATCTGTGGTGCCTATACCTCCCCTTGAGCAGCAACAAGGCCAGCATGGTTCTGCATCATCTGTGCTGGCTGCCCTGGCCTTTCTGGTGGCCTTATGCATGATGCTCACTCACACTCTGGGGAAACAGCACAGGGGGAGGGGTCTGGAGGGGGGGCTGTATCCTGAGGATTTGCATTCCTAGCAGAGGGAGCAAAGGCCTGCAGTGGCGGGAGGCGTGTCACTGCCCCCCTAGCCAACACAAACTGTCTTGAGAGCTCCTGCTCCCCAGGCACCCCCACAGGCTGGCCCGAGTGAGGGGAAGGACAGCACCTATTGACAGGCAGACAGGCCTGGCCTTTGCTTAAATCTTCTGGTGGCCAAGACCCCAAGCCCTAATGTCCTGGCCCTGCCCATAGGCCTTGTCTGAGGTCAAAAATTGAGTCCAGAGCCCTGGAAAGGGCCCAGGGGAGAGCAGCCCAACTGGAATGGTCCTGACAGAGGGGAGGAGAGGGAGTGCAGGACAAGCAGGGTGCTGGAAGGGTTGGAGGGGTGGTAGGGTGGGAGAGCCCAGTGGTTTTTTCCAAGAAACACTGAACCAAGGGAGCAGGGAGAACAGAAAGGAAGAAGGCCAAGTTGTGAGGGATACCTGCGAGGGCGGCCTGGCCTTCCCCCAAGGGACCTTACCAGCCTTACAGCTTCCAGGACCCAACTATGAGCACTATACCAGCCCTGGCCTAGGAATGGAGCCAAGGGGCATGGGATGGGTCTGGCCAGAGCTCTCAAAAGCTCAGCTTGGTTCTCCTGGACAGGCAGGAACCTCAATCAGCACAAGGTTCTTCCCCCCAGCCTCCTTGGCCTTCCCCTGTGTGGAGAGACTGTTCAATGACGTGACTGCTTTGGGACCCTCAAGCTAGATCTAGCCAGAACAGAGATGGCATCCCCCAAATCCCCTCAGAGATTGTCAGATTAACACCCCCTCCCCCACCCCAGGTGTGCTGGTTTGTGCTGGTTTGTGCTGGTTTCTGGAATAGGCCATTGCCCTTCCCTAGGAAACCATATAAGACATTTTTCCCTTATCTGGGGTGGGTCATGACCCAGTACCCCCATCCATCTTGCCCTGCCCTACCCTTAGCGCCTGCAGTGTCATCTTGCCACCACCCAAGACACATCTCTTATGTAAGTTCCCTTAATAAACCCTTGATGGGATAATAGAGTTGTCAACTTCTTTCTTTGTTCTCTTGGCCCAGGAAATTTTACCTAACACCGTGGATCACACTATTCATGATGGCAGGTTGGCCTGCGAGGGCCCTGCAGAGGCAGCATTTTGCAGCCAGCAACATTCTCATTATCAGAGAGGTTAGGAACCCACCCTGGGAGGCTGGAGACTGGGACCAAAGGGAAGAGCCTCACCCAATAAGCAGAAAAAATGGCTGTTAGGGTAAGAAAAAGCCTTTACATCACAGACCCCAATCATCATAATAAAAACAAGTACTGCTTTTCTCTAAAAATGTTCTAGATGCAAAACTAAAATTTTACATGAAAGAACAAAGAAGCTTGTTTTCAGTCATCCTCAATCACTTAACAGATCTGAAATCCATACCCTCACAAACCCAGACTGGAAGACGAGCTTCTGCCCATGGATGGGTGCTCCCACATCCACCGCCCAGCTTGTAGGGATCACTTGGCCCATTCTGAAACACATGTGCAGTGGGTTGAATGGTGGTCCCCAAAAGATATGTGCACCTAGAACCTCAGAATGTGACCTTAGGCAAAGATTTTGAGATAAGGTCATCCTGGATTAGGATGGGCTCTAAATCCAATGAGTGTCACTGTAAGAGAAAAGAGATGGATTTTTGGTCACAGAGACACAGAGAGGAGAGAGCCAGGTGAAGATGGAGGCAGAGACTAGAGTGAGGTGACTGCAAGCCCAGAACACCTGAAGCCCCCAGGAGCAGGAGCAGTAAGGAAAAAAGCTTCCTGTGGACTTTGAAGGAACTGACACCTTTATTTTGGACTTTTGGCTTCGGAAATTGTGAGACAATAAATGTGTATTGTTTTAAGCCACTAAGTTTTGGGATAATTTGTTACAGCAGACATATCAAGAGAGTGATAGCGGGTGAGGGAACTGGAGAGGAAGCACCCAGGGTGCATAGAGGCCCTGGGAGGAAGCGAGGACACCCATTGGGATGGAGAGGGGGTTCAAAGAATGGTGGGCACATGGGCCTTGACCATGTTGTTGGCTGCAGCCATCTTGGGGCCAGCATTCGGGAAAGCTTGCTCCACAGCCCTTTGTGGGTGAG
>NW_024349798.1:2947297-2981496 GCF_902729225.1 Pteropus medius | reverse complement strand
ATGCATACACACACACACACACACACACACACTCTCACACACTCACACACTCACAGGCACTCACTGCAGCAAAGGCTGCCACTCAGCCTTGTCCACCTGCTTCTGTCCCAGGCTCTGAGCTTGGTGAGCGTTGAGAGAAGATGTCAGCTCACACAGCGTCAAGTCTAGAGTGATGGATGTGGCAGGCGGTTATCAACCTGAGATCAAATGCTGTTAAACAGAAGTAGTTGCTGGGCATTTGAGCAGTTCCTTAATGCAGTGCATATGACAAGTGGGAAAGCCAGGAGATCAGTCTCATGCTCCTCCCAATAGGACATGGGGTATAAAGGAAAACTTCTTTTTCTACACCTACAACACTTCTGACACCAAATGTGTGGGTTTTCCTCACTGAGCAATTCTCCAGTTCTCTGTGGGCACCAACTATGTGTCCTACAATTTAACTCAATTCTGACACAAACTGCCCAGCTTTAGTGCAGACTCCATAGACAGAGCTCAGTCCTCCAAGACCGTCCCCACTTCAGACACCAGTCACAAGTCCAGGTTGTCACCTGTGCTTCTGACAGGCCAGCTATAAATCAGGGTTTCCACGACCAAGCCCTCTTTTGTTTCCATAATTTACTAGAAAAGCTAACAGAACTCAGGGAAACACTTTACTTAGATTTACTAGTTTATTATAAAGGATATGACTCGGGAACTGCAGATAGAAGAGATGCACGGGGAAGGGGTGGGAAGGCTGAGGAGCTTCCCAGCCCTCCCCCGAAGCATCATCTGCCTGGCACCTCTATGTTTACCAACCTAAAAGCTCTCTGAACCCCATCATTTAGGGTTTTTATGGAGGTCCTATTACACAAATCTAATTGATTGTCATTGGTTGTTGGTGATCAGCTCAATCTCCAGCCCCTCCTTCCAAGAAGGTTGGGAGCCAGTCTGAAAGTTCCAATCCTCTAACCACAAGATAGGTTTCCCTGGCAACCAGCCCCCATCCTGCAAGAGTCACTTCATAGGTAAGGCTGAAAGGGGCTTGTTAATAACAGATGTTTTTCTCACCCCATCACCCAGAAAATCCCAGAGTTTTAGGAACTCTGTGCCAAGAACTGGGACAAAGACGACATATATATTTATCATCTGACAATATCACAGGGTGGCAGGTGCCCAGGGAATCCCATGTGAAGCCAACAGGAAGCCAGTGTCTCTAGGTGGGTGAGGAGTGGTTAAGGGGCCTGAGTGATGAGGGGCGTAGGCAGTGAGACCTCAAATGACCACTAGTCACAGGTGGGGGTCAGGAGCAGGGATGTGCATTGAGAGTCACCTCTCCTCCAACTGGAGACACAAAATGCTCAGCCAACAAACCAAGAGAAAGTGAGGCAAAAGGCGAGTCAGGTATGGAAATCTCGGCACTGTGAAATGGGAAAGACCGCTAAAGGAAGACGGTAGTCACAATGCAGAATGCCAAAGGGATTGCCTGGAGGAGGGGAGGCCGCCCACTGAGTGGGGCTATCCCAGGGGGGCCGTGCGGACCAGCCAACCCTACAGCATTTCCCTCCACGTCTGACCATACCCATACTCCTGGCCCCTGGTCCCACGGTGCACGCCACCTGGCGGGCAATCCCAGGCTAAAGTCCGGGTCAGGACCATGAGAGCGCTGGCCAGAGTGCCGTCGGGTATGGAGATATCGCTCGTGAAAAATTGCCCAGCAAAAGAGATTAGCTAGTTTTGACTGCAAGGCACGGCCCTCGGCTTGCGAAACAGGGCCCCTCTGAAACGTGGGCCCCAATGTGACACCTGCTGAAGCACGCTGGACACAACAAATCTGTCTCCGATTTGATTCAGGGGTCACTGACCCCTCACAATGTCCGTGGTCATCTCAATGTCATTGAGAAGCCCTGAACATCACAGGATCCCCTTCTTTCAGGCCTGCCCAGTTCCTGCAGGCTGGGACCGCCCGCCCACCCGCAACCCTGCTCATCCGGAACCCGGCTCATCGGCAACTCCGCTCACCAGAAGCTCTGTCCCAATAGGAGCCCCATCTTGGCCCCGCCCCCCATAGGCTCCAGAAGATGTGCGGTTGCCATTGTTTCCATGGGGCAGGCCCAAATTGAGGCCGTCGTCAAACCCGTGTCTCTCATCTCCGCTCCTTTCCCTCGAGCGCTGTGCGTTCAAAGGACACTGAGAGACTCCTACTGTCATGGACCCCGTCCAAACGGCTCTCCTACCCTAATTGCCCACTGCGGAATGCTGAGCCCGGCCTTGACAGCTGCGGTGGCAGTGGCATAGCGCATGCGCTATGGCGTTTCTGAGCTCGAGGCGGTTGCGTCACAATCTCCTAAGTCTTTCGAGCCACCCGTGCGTCAACAAGCGCCGCTGGTGTAGTGGTATCATGCAAGATTCCCATTCTTGCGACCCGGGTTCGATTCCCGGGCGGCGCAATTCTGCTTTCAGGTTTTCTTTTTCCCCATCTCAAAAAAAATTTTCAGTCATAACAAATTTTAAAACGAGAGAAAACCAAAAAACAAGGGGGAACCAGCACTAACAAGACAGTTTCATAGAGTGACAAGCGCTATGAAAATATTAGGACGTCAATGGAGACAAGGTGCTGAGCTGAGGAGAGCCCGCAAACCAGCGACCCAAGCTTGCGGGTCCTTTCCCGGTGTGCCTCTTGAGGCTGTGGGCCCTTTAACCTGCCGCGTGCGGCCTCCTGGGAATTGTAGTCGAGGCGGAGGCGGGGGGGGGGTTCACGGCGGCTGGACTACAACTCCCAGCAGGCTTCGCGGAGGCTGGACTACCTCTTCTGGCGGACCAGCTCTGTGGACGCGATGTTGGTGGCGGCGGCGGCGGACAGGAACAAGGAGCCCATCTTGCGTGTGCTGCAGCAGTACGTGGACCCGGCCCAGCGCGGCGTCCGTGTGCTTGAGGTGGCCTCGGGCTCCGGCCAGCACGCAGCACACTTTGCGCGGGCCTTCCCCCACGCGGAGTGGCAGCCGTCTGACGTGGACCAGCGCTGCCTGGACAGGTGCGGGGGAAGGCGGGACCTGGGTGGTGAAAGTGGGCCGGGTCCCGCTGTCCCAGCTCCCCACGCCACCGTGACCTCTGTGAGCAAGGCTTCCGGGGGAGTCAGGAACAGGTGCACAGGCCACCTCCACCCACGTGTTGCCCTCCCACAGCATCTCGGCCACCACTCAGGCCCAGGGGCTGTCCAACGTGAAGGCCCCGTTGTACCTGGACGTGACCTGGGATTGGGAGCAATGGGGCGGGATCCTGCCGCAGTCGCTGGACCTGCTGCTCTGCATCAACATGATCCACATCAGCCCCCTGAACTGCACCGAGGTCTGTGGGAGCTTGGGCGAGCCACCTGAGGACCAGCCACCTGCACCATGGGGCACTCCTCCCCCTGCATTGGGAGGGAGCAGGGTGCCAGGTTTGCCTGGTATCGTAGGGCACTAAGGCCCCAGGAGATCAGGTTGGGTCTCCAGCCCCCAGTCCAGGGCTGTTTTGGAGGCCTGGGGAAAGTTCCTCACTGCCAACCTGCCTCCCTCCTCCCCAGGGGCTCTTCAGAGCAGCAGGACACTTGCTCAAACCCAAGGCACTGCTCATCACCTATGGGGTGAGTGCTCCTGCCAGAGATGGGCCTCCACTGTCTGGATGATTCCAGCAAGACTCAGCCATCCTCTCCTTTCTAGACTCTCCCTTTTGTGTCAGTATTTTCAGTTGCCCTCTCCCCGACTACCTGTCACCATTAAACACGCCCAGATCCTCCTTTCTCAAAGTCTCCCTGCACCCCCTTAGCTCACCAGCTGGTCCTCGGCTGTCTCTTTCTTGGGGTTAGGGAATGGTGTGTCCTTTCCATCCTCTGGTGCCAGCCTGAAAGTCTGCAGGATGGCTTACCCTGGGGCTGTGGGCAGAGCCCTGTCCTTCTGTCTCCACAGCCCTATGCTATCAATGGGAAGATCTCTCCCCAGAGTAATGTGGACTTTGACCTGACCCTCAGATGCAGGTTAGAGCTGAGTAGGAGGGAGGCCTGGCTGGGAGGGCAAGTGGCTGGGTGACGCCCAAGCCACACCCCCACTACTCCCCGGCCCCCACCTCCCGCCCCCATGCAGGAACCCAGACTGGGGGCTGCGGGACACAGCCCTCTTGGAAGACCTGGGTCAGGCCAGCGGTCTGCTCCTGGAGAGGATGGTAGGTGGGGAGAGCTGGGAGCATGGGCAGCCTCTCTGGGTAGCTTATCTGGAGGCTGCTTCTCCAGCCAAAGCATTTCTCCCAGGTGGACATGCCAGCCAACAACAAGTGCCTGATTTTCCGGAAAGAGTAACTCCTCCTTCTCCCGAATGCCTGTGACCCCAACGAGGCCCCTTCTGGGACAAACCCAGATAGTCAACCCTCTCCTTCCCTGGGTCAGGCCATGGAGACTGGCCTTGTCTAGTCTGGGGGCTCCTGGCCAGTGGTCAGGGGGCTGCTGAGGGCGTGGGAATAAAGTGTTTCCTGCTGTCCTATTGCTGGTGTACACTACATCTTCTCAAACACGCTGGTGGTGCTGGGTGGGCAGGCTGTATCTCTGAGCGCCCCATATTGGGGGCAGGAGGGATTTGGCATGTGGGGTGAAGACTTGGGGACATCTTGGCCCCTGCTGCTCCTCTTGGGCAACAGAGAAGGGAAAGCGGACCCAGGGACTGCTGAGGCAGAACTAAGCTGGCTGCTTGGCCCTTCTGCCACAGGAAGTGGCACCCACCTTGGGGCTTGGTTCTGGCTTGTGCTGCAGGGAGATAGGAGGCTCCCCATAGGGGAACTGGTGCTCCCCGGTGATCTTAGACTGCAGCCAAAGCCCATTTGGTGGCTGGAACCTAGATTACAGACTGGGTGGGGGAAGGGTAGTACCACTGGGAGGCTCAACACCAGCAGGTCATTAGGTCCTTCCTGGGAAACATTTTTATTTGGTGGGACCCGGGGGACTGGAGGGCAGGGGCAACCAGAGCGCTGTGGGGCAGGGCTAGTCCTGGAAGCGGTTGAGCAGCTCACAGGCCCTCTTCTCAAGGAGCTCTGAGATTTTCTTGACCCGTTTCTCACTGGCGGTGCGGACATAGCTGCCAGCATCCAAGACAGCCACACCGTCTCGCACTTCACCCATGATGACCAGTGGGCCATCACCAGCTGTCACGTTTGGGCAGGGACAGGCCCAGTCCATACCACTCAGTGTCACCTCCAGGTACTTGGTGCCCAAGAACCTGAGGCCCATCTTGTCATCCTTGAGCACGTCATCTAGGGCCACGCGGGCAATGCTGCCGCCACCTGCTTCAGGCTCCTCCAGCACCTCAGTGAGACGCCCCACAATGGCAAAGTCACTACGGCACAGACTCAGCGCCAGCTTGCTCCTGAGGCGACAGGCCCGGCAGGGCGGTGTGCGCGGCACGGGGCAGGTGTCCTCACAGCTCTCTCGGCTCTCAAAGTTGTTGCTGTTGCCTTCACAGCCACCATACACAAAGGGGTGGCACTGCTGTAGCAGCGGGCTGTAGGCCCAGCGTGGCTCCCAGCCCTGGCAGGGTCCCTGCACAGCTGGCAGCACACAGGTGTCTCCAGGGCCACGGGCACAGGCCTGCTGGCACGCCTCGAAGGTCTCAAAGCCCCGTGTGCCCCCATCACAGCTACCAACTGGGAAAGTCATGCAGCTGCCCCGCTGTGGGTCAAAGTGCCAGAGGACATGGCTGGAGGGGGGGCCGGCACAGGCCTGTGTGTTGGGCAGGCATTCGGCCAGGGTGGGGGCACTGGGGGCCCTGTCCCTGGCCAGCTCTCGCTGGACCACAGAGAGCGGGAAGTCAGCCCGCAGCAGGCCGGCAGCGTTGCGTGCGGTGCAAGTGTAGAGGCCAGCATCCTCAGGCTGGGCGTTGTAAAGTACCAACTGCCCAATGCTAGTGACCACTACATTGCCATACATCTGGTCTGGCCGCATGATCAGGTTCTCCCGCTGGTCACTCTGTTTCTCCCAGGTCACCGCAGGTGGTGGGTGGCCACTGACATCACAGTGGAGGCTGGCAGTGCCCCCTACATATACCACCTGTGGGAAAGGGCTGCTGTAGAGGGCAGGTGGCACTGGGGCGTCCCCAGGCGTTGGGCGGGCAGTGGTTTCAGGTGGCCCTGGGCTGCTGGGTGGCCAGGTGAGGATGTGCTTGCAGGGCACGACGTGCAGGCGGAGGCCACGTAGGCAGGCCTCGGCGTCCATGTAGCAGCGATTGTAGTAGGTGAGGCCGTCGGAGGCGCAGGTGAAGCTGGGCTCCTTCTCACAGCGGTCACGGCAGCGACACACTGGCTGCCCATCCCAGATATCGCAGTTGGAGCCCTGCTGTGGGCATGCAAAGCCCTCACATGAGGCCATCAATGTGGGTGTAGCCAGGCCGCCATCAGGGAAGCGGGCAGCCACACAGCTCTGTAGCCCACACACATTGGTGCAGCACTTCTCAGCAGCCACGCAGTCCTAGGGGTTGAGGGATAGCTCAACAGGTGCCCTAACACCCCCCGCCTAGCCAGGGTTCTCGCTTGCTGGGCAGGGTGCAATCTACTGCATATCCCTGAGCCTCAGTTTCCCTTCTGGAAAGCTGAGCAGGTTTGCACAAATTTGCTTTCCATTCAATGCAGTGAGCTACAGCTGCTTCACAGGCCAGTCCTGTGTGTCATCTCACAAAACCTCACTGAATCCTCAGACCCTGTGCCCCAAAGCAGGTTGTATTATTACTCCCATAGTACAAATAAGGAAACTGAGGCCCAGAGAAGATGGGCAGCATGATCAAAGCCACTTTGGGGGGATGCAGAGCTGGGCTGCAAAGGCAGGACATCCAGATGTAGCCGCTGTCTTTCTACCTGGCTGGTCCTGAGAACTGGCCCCAGGGCGGGGATGGGCAGGCTCAGGGAGTGAAGAGGACAAAGATTGGGGGTATCCCAAGACTCTCATATAGGCCATGGACTGAAACCCTGGCAGGAGTGTGGGAGCCAAGGAGTAAGTAGATTCCTGGGGCTGGGGTCCCCTCTGTAGGCAAGGCCTGGGGTCATGGGTGAGGTCTGGTCTTTCTCCAAGCCGCCCCAGTTTCCTTCTGCCCCCCCTTCCCCGCCCCCACACCAGGGTAGATGAGGACGGAGCCCATGCTCACCTGGTCCCCGACGCACTCACGCTCACAGGTACTCTGGGCGTCCACCCACAGGTTGGGGCTGAGTTGGTTGGGGCATACGCCCAGGTGGCTCCTGGGCCCCTGTGGCAGGCTGGCCCCTGAGGTCAGCCCAACCATCAGTAGTGGCAGGAGCAGCCTCTGGGCCGACATGGGGACCACTGGGCCAGGGGGTGGGGATATGTGACCACCAGCCCCTCCGGCCCCGCCGACCACGCCCTGCAGGCATCCACCTTCTAGGCCTGTTGTCGGCGCCCCTGCCCTCGGGCCCCTGGCAGATCCTCCAGGCTCCCCTTTGGTCCCCAGGGTCTGAGCCCACAGCAGATGCTTCGTTTCAACACCCGGGTGGAAAAAGAGCTGGGTGGGTTCCGGATCTCTGAGCTCTGGTGTTGCCCCTACTCAGCTTGGCCCCTCTGTGGTCAGCGCAGGGCAGGGGGCGGGGAGGGGGGAAGGATAGGGAGGGACTGAGGCCTAGAAACAAGGAGACACTGGCCAAGAGGGGCAAGGGGCGGAGAAGGGCCGACTCTGGCCAGAGAGGGGAGGGGAGGGGACACTGTAACCGGAGCCCCTCCTCTCTACAGGCCCTGGTCTCAGGGGATCAAAGCTGCCTGGCGGACCCTCTCAACCCAGGTTCAGGACAGGGAAGGAGGGGGAAGGGAGATCAAATGCAGGGGCTGACAGAATCCGCCCTTCCAAACTCTTCCCAGGGGTCTGGGGCCCCGGGAACATCTGCTCTGAGACTGGATGGAAAACGTCCCGTGACCCTGTGTCTGACCTTATGACCCAGGAGGCAGAGTAATAAGAGCCTGGTCTGGTCAGAATGAGACCAAGAGACGCCCCAGGTCCAGATGACGCCATTGGTTGGCCCTGTGAGGGGGCCACCGGTGTGGAGGGCCACTGGGCCAGACTTTGGACAGGGCTCAAGGCCCAGGACCCTCCCACAAAGCTGCAGCCAGAGGCATGGTCCCTGAGTGTTGGGATCATGTTCAGAGTGATCGTCCCCCAATCCCCGCTGACCTTGAGTGTCCATTGTACCCCAGGGCCTGGGTCCTCCAGGTTGGGGTGAGTCTCAGGGGATGGCCCACCCTAGGTTATCTGCTACATTCCTGGCTCCATGCCCACCACCCTCTCAGGCAGCAGTGAACTCAGTGGTTAGGCCCTGCCAGGGCCATTAGTGAGGGCTCAGATCCCAGGTTCCAGCCTTGAGGGCAGTGGGGAAAAGGTGGTCCTGCTTTACTACCCCACAGGGAGAGACAGGCTGGAGAGGGCTGCCTGCTTGGAAATGCAGCTCACCCTGTAACTGGGGAAGCTGCAATAGGCATGCTCAGCCCTCACAACCAGGACATGTACCAGTCAGTAAGGCTGGTCACAACGGACAGAGGGGTCCACAAAGCTGTGCTAGACCTATCATATCAGCATCACACGTCACCGCATCACACTTCCAACCCACCAGCCAGTTAAAACCAGACTTTAATTCACATAAAATACAGCCTGGAGGTCAGAGCTGAATTACATTTACTGTACAAAGAAACAAACAGTCCAAAAGGAGCTCAGGAATGGTGTGAGTGTCAGCAGTGAAGGGTAGTGTTTATGTGGTGAATGCAGGACAGTCCACACCCTCAAATAAAGTCCACGTGATTTTGTTCAAAGTTCAAAGAAATGGGTCAGGTTGGTAGGACAGGGCAGGTGGGGCCTCCTCTGCCTGATCCTGCTGGTGGCCAGGCCTCAGCTGGGGTCCCCAGGAGCCCCTGCTTACACAGGCCTCGGCCCCTACCCCCGCCCCAACTTGTGTCCTAGAACAGCAGGCGTGGGGACTGTCCCAGAGGAAACCCACTGCAAAGGAGTCCCAGAGAGAGGGGGTCTCAGGCCTAGGGAGGCCCCAGCAGGAGGTAGAGTTGAGCACCAGTGTGACCGACGGCCATGTCACCAGCCAGGTGGGTGGAAAGAGGCCAGGCCTCCAGCTCAAGGCTAGCTGCCGGGTCCTGGAGGAGGGACTTGGGTCCACCGCTGTGGCTGCTCCAGGTGGCATCACTAAGAAATGGGTCAGGATGGTTCTGATGACGTGACCTCACAGAGGGGCGATGCCAGGCAAGAAGCAGCTATGGAGTGACACCCAAGGTCGTCAGGGAACAGAAGCTGGCGAGAGCCAGGTCCAGACACTCAGGAAGCGAGTGAGTGGTGACTCAGTCCAGACCTGCAGAGTACCTGGCAGTCCCTCAAGTATTTATCACCTACAGACAGCTCTGCATCTTCACATGGAGAAATGTTGAGCCCGTCTCATATAGCAACATATGTAAACATGACCAAAGGTGCCCCCACGTGAGGAAGGATGTGGGGCATACCCCACTTCTCCTTTCCCAGAAACATCAGCAGTCCTCTTGGGAGCCCACGGCTCCATGACACACGGCGACATCACCCAGGAAGGCTGGCAGGAACCCAGGAAGCTGCAGCCCCACTGTGCAGACTGTTAGGCCCACCCCCACACCACTGCCCAGCACTGTGTGGTGGGCACACTGGTCACCATGCTCAGAAAGTCCAGCATGGGTAGTGAGGTCCAAGTTTGCTGCCCAAAGCTCATGTGTCCCCACAGGCCCCTGCATAGCCCACACCCCATGTGAAGTGTACGGAACAGTGGATTCCTTCCCATCTTTGCCTCAAATCCCTCCCTAATGTCCCAAAGCTTATTTCCACGAGCCCACTTGGGCTCATCCCGTGGCTGCATTAAGGCTTCCCTGTCGGCCCTTTAAAAAGGTACAAAAGTGGTGAAATGTCTCCTATATAAATAAGAAAGCGAGCCAGGCCCTGTGGGACCTCAGGACAGTCCCCTCAAGGTGGAATCAGGCAGAGCATGTGGGGACCCGGGCTCGCTCCGCAGCGCAGCCTCTGCTGTCCTACAGGGCTCATTTGGCTGAGAACACCTGCCCGCTAGGTGTGTCCCACGCTCCCAGGAGGGGCCATGTGGCCAAAGTCTACCCTGCACACGGCGCCGTCCCAGCACCCGGCCAGGAGCTTCCCCAAGCCTTAGCCCTCACTCCTCGAGCGTGTCTGGACAGGTGGTGCTTGCCTGCCCTGCTAAGAGATCTTGCAGTTGCTCCTGGAGCAGTTCTGGGGCGGGCTATGTGGGGGGCGGATAGACTTGGACCTCTTGAGGCTGTTGCCCTTGCTGCCACCACCCCCTGCCCCACTGGCCAGTGAGTAAGAACGCCCATGCATCATGACAGCATTCATGCCATTGGCCATTGAGAAGGACTTGAGGTGGCTCTTGATGGTGACAGGCAGAGGGAGCTTGTCGATGAGGTGCACAGGGGTACAGGAGACGATGGCACGGCAGCAGAGGTCTTGCAGGCTGAACACTGGGAGGTGCAGAAAGGGGTTATGTAAGACCTCAGGGGTCAAACTATGAGGAAAGGGGGTCAGACCATGGGTAGAGTGGTCAGATAATGGAGGGGGGTTCAGGCTGGGGGGAAGGCAGTGAGGCACCAAGTGAGCTCACAGTCTAAGGCCCTGAGGTACGGGGGATACTTAGGGTTGAGTAGTTTCATCTGGTCAGATGAGCACAAGTGATGCTCAGTGGCGGGTTGAGGTTTTTGGACCTGGATCCTGATACCCCGCCACTCCACCTTGTGCCAGGTGCCACCAGAAGCAGCCACTGGAAGATGCCTTGCTCTGGCTTTCTCCCTAGAGCTGCACACTGAGAAGTACCCTGGGAGACCCTGCTTCTGAGGGATTAGCCAGCTCTGCTCCCAGTGTGCTTGGCAGGAGACCGAAGCTTCCAGAAACACTGGCCACCTCTGGCATCTCTGGGAGGACATGGCTTGAGCTCGTGGCACAGGAAAGGGTACAGTCAGACTCTTTACAGCTCAGCTCTAGGAGGGAGGGGTTGGAAGCCACTCCCCTGCTTGCTCTGGGACACACCAGGGCCCATGGCACCACCCCCAGCACAAGGGCATCATTAGGTGTAATAATTCCAAGACCCCCAAACAAAGCACATGCAGGGAGCAAGTTAGTTTAGTCATGGCACATCGTGGGAGGCCTACTACTGGGGAGCCTGAACCCCTGAGAGGGACTACGACCTCTAAAGGGCCGCCTGTCTGGTGCCCTCAATAATCAATTCTCAGGCCCCAGGGGCCCCAACAGTTGTGCCTCACCTCGGTTAGGCCTCCAGATCTTCTCCATGCCGTGCCGCATGAGAACGATGCGGGACAGCTCAGTAAAGGACTCGGTGACATTGAAGTTGCACAGAGGGCTGACCTCGAAGAAGGTCATGCAGTTCTTCTCTGCATAGGCACGTGCCTGCTCCGTTGGAACTTGCCGCTTGAAGGCCAGGTGTAGCCGGTTCCCAACCAGGATCCGGGGAACTCCAGGTGCATGCTTGGGGCGCATAAGACTCAGTATAGCCATGAACGCGGGATGCCGCGCTCCTGGCTGTACCCCCCTCCCTGATTCTGTGATGGGATGGAGTTCAGATCTGTGAGGCACAGCACCCCAGCCTTCAAGTACCATTGTAGTCAGTGCTCAAGAGGATGCACAGAGCTGGGAGGGGCGACAAATGGGGGGCCACAAGAGGCTTCTGCAGGGAATGGGAGTGCACGTGCCCCAGGGAGGGGGTGACCATGAAGGGGGTGTCTGCAGGTGCATACCTACCTCATCAATCTCCTTGATCCACCGGTCAATGCCATCAAAGGACCAGCGGTTGGTGATGTCATACACCAGGAGGATCCCCTGCAAGGGAGATGTGGGCATCATGAGGCTGAGGGGTTGGCCAGATTGAAGGCTCTTGGACGGAAAGCCTGGGGCTGGGTAGGGATGGTACTGGCCCTCCAAATCCCCTCCTAAAAAATTACTGGTCTGAAGACCAGCCCTCTCAGCATGAAACAAACTGCATGTGCAGTCAGAGGGCTACAGAGGAAGTCGAGGTGCAGACATGCCTCGCTGATAATAAAAGTAACAACAGTGCACCTCAGAGCAAACGTGCCAGCTCCAGTCAGGTGCACAACTGACAGAAGTGCAGATCCCAAATGCTATGTACAGTACGGTGTTTTAAAATGAAATATAAACATACAGCACACCACACAGAAAAGGTTTCTATGGATGTAACCACACATTGAAAGGCTGGATGGGAGCTTATTATCTTCTTGCTTATGCTTACCTATGTAATGTTGAAAAGCTCAAAATAGTGAGCAGAAGCCCATCTCTTGGGCTCAACTTCAACTGCACCCCAAGGCGGTTGGGGAGCCCTTGGTTGCTCCTCCAGGTGGCACCTGCCTCTTCCAGACATCACCTTTTTGGGGCTGCCCAAGTCTCATGGGTAGGGATTATGACAGAGGAGATCCACCAACTCCCCAAGCACAGGGAGGAAGGACACAGAGCTGGACACAGAGCTGGTCACAGTGCAGGCAGCAGGGAGCACAGTGATCACTGTCTTGGCAGTGAAATCAAAGAGAGGGTCTTAGTTACCAGAATCACCTCCCTCAGGGAGGTCAGTTGTGCAGTTGTGTGTCTCAAACACGTGGAGGGACAAACAGATCCTCACTATACTTTTTTTAAAACAATAAAAGTAACACATGCTCACATTTTTAAAAATTAGTATTTTAGAGTATGAATAGCAGCTTTCCTTCTCCTCTACTCTCCCCACTCCTCCAGAAATAACCTATTGTTTCTGGATGTTTCTACACAGTGCTGCTCACTCCAATACAGACAGTTCACGGTGCAAACCACCCAGTCCCTACCTGGGCCTTTCCCCACAGTGGCTGCACCCCCACCAAGCTCATCAGTCAGTGCTGCTGTTGGCTTGCAGGTAATTTTGTCATATATTATTATAAATCTCTGAGCACATACAGCTTGACCTATAAGAAGTAGAACTGCTGGGCCCAGGAGTGGATGTCCTTATTGTCAAAGGTATTTATCGAGCTATAGCTTATACACCTGAAAAAGGACAGATTTTATGTATGAATGGTTTGATGAATCTGGATGAATATATATACCTGCACAACCACAACCCCAACCAAGGTAAAGAAGTGCATTTTTAAAAAATTAAAATTAAATGTTGGCATGTGTAATGCTTTGTATGGTACAGCTCCCAAGGAACACAGGCTGCACGTGGAAGCGTCTGCCCACGCCCACAAGCACCCAGGCTCTGTCCAGAAGCAAGTGATGCACTGTAAGTGGGGAGCAACTGTCAAATGGTCCCTGGCCCATATGCCTCTCCACCTGGGCAGTGACAAGTGGAACGCTGGTGTCCTAATCAGTACTTGCTGAAAGGTAACTGCACGCTCCATTCCATTTTCCACATGAAACCCCTTTTTGTATGAATGAATCAATCATTCTCTATCTAGAAGGAGACTAGCACCTGGCCCTGCTCTCCCTGGCCCTGCTAGTCCAGATGACCCCAAGTCCTCAACTAAACAGGACGATCTGCTGCCCCCAGCTCCATTATTACGCTGAGCCCAGGGGTCCCACTGTCTCCAGCAGCAGGATGTGCCAGCCTCCCAGGGCCACAAGAGGCTACCTCAGACCTCAGCAACAGAAAACGAAGGCTATGGGTCTAGGAGGTCAGGAACAGAAACGATACTCATGGTAAGAACAAGACAGTCCTGCTGCAGGACAGGTGACAGCAGCCAAGGGTTGGCAGTAGCTTTTGTGACCTGGGCCCTGAGGGACCCACAAGGCCTCTCTACTCTTAACCGAGGGTGGGAGAGTATCAGGAAATACAAAACTCGACTGGGAAAGATGGTCTTGCTACTCTGCATACCAAACTGGGTGGCACTTACTCTGGATACCTAGCCTTTCAGTCTGCACTGCCACCACCAGGCAGGATGGAAATGAGACAAGGAAGAGCAATGCCACCGAGACAACAGCACCTAAGAGAAGCCTAGAGCTTAGAGTCTATTATCCACCACCCAGGCCCCAGGTGTGCAACTGGCTCCTCAAGCCCAGAATTGATAAAAAACAAACAAACAAACAAAAAAACTTCCAGAATTAAAGCAAGAGCAATGACAAACACACAACTGACTGGGCTGGACATTTTGGAGAGAACATGGACATGATGACACAGTGTTTGCTTCCCCGAAACACTGTGTAATCTGGCAAATGCCCAGGCTTGTTAGGTGTCCTCAATTAGCTGAAAAGAAATGACTGCAGTCTGTTCCATGTTTATACCCAGAGCACGTGGAACCTCTCAGGTTTGATCTCAGTGCCTTCTTGATGTTGGGTTTCACAGGCAGTTCTCGCTACTTACCCTCACCTCTGATGCTGACGTGGGGTGCTGACAAACGCCCCCAAGCTATGATCCACACCCTGATTATTTAGGATCAGCTGCTCCAGGTGGAACTGCTAGGTGAACAGAACACCAGCACACACTGGGGGGAAATCAAGCTGGAGCTCCAGGTACCAACAACCATACCTCTGTGAGAACTCCCAGGATAGGAGCCACCAAGCCCAGCCAGGGGTCCTTGGCCCCCACTCAGCATCTCCCCGCCTCCCACCATGTCTGAGAACCCCCACTAAGGAAAGCCCTGGAGGAGGATGCAGGTCAGGGGTCCCCAACACCTAAGTGGCTTTAGTGAGACCCCTGCTGCAGACTTCTCTCCCTCTCTGCCTCCTGAAGTCCCATGAAGCAGAAAGAGCAGAAGTATACGGTACCCGGACAGCTGCAGATTTCATTGATCCTGACCCACAAGCAAAAAGGACAACACATGAGGCTCCCCATGAGCCCAAGCCAGAGTGAGAATGTGAAAGGAAACTCCTGCTGAGTGCAGGCCCACCTGGAACCTGTGGCCCACAAAGCCAGGGGCCCCAAAACGCACCCAAACACCCCCACTCAAATGAGTGTGTGCTGCTCCTGGTAGAGGACCCTGCCTGGGGAGGTCTGAACTGGGCAGGTCTGAACTTGCAGGCCTCCTTGGCAATTTCGAAGTCGAGGCTGAGGGGGGTCATGGACTGCTCTGCACTGTAGACAGGACTGGTCTTGTGTCCAGACTCCTCACGTTGACATGGCAGCGACAGCCGAGAGCTGGTTTGTTCATGCAACTACTTCTCTCCTCTCCTTCTAGCCTTGAATCATACACAGATCCACTCAGCATGCAAGCATCTTGTAGGGCCCAGAGTACATAGAGAGAGGGGCAAGCAAGCCCCTGCACACCCCTCAGGGTGGCCCCATTCCCCTGTACACCCACCCAACTTGGGTGCACTTTCATGGCAGCCCCTGGGACAGCCCCCCATCTCCTACTCCTTGCTGATGCCCTGCCTCTCTGAGGTCCCTCCCACAGTGGCTCCAATGCCCAGTCCCACAGACCTGATTAGGAATCCAGCCCAGTCAGCCCTGGCAGCCACCCACCCTGAGATGGACCTGGTTTCCCTGGCAGCCTCCTTGCTCCACAAGTGAAGGTCTTATGTGAGGGGGAAGTCATTTTGGTTTCTAGTGAGCCAGATGACCAAGCAGAGTTTCCACAGTACTGGGTCCCAGCACACCTCCCATAGTACCAGCCACAGAAGTCAGTGGGGACACAGAGTGGGAACAGAGAGTGGGGACATAGGGAGCTGGTACCCTCTGATGACTGAGGCCTCTAGCTCAGAGGGCGGCCTCGTGGAAGCTTGATGTCCAAACATCAAAACTTCCTTAGAAAGAGTCACACATGTAGGGTTTGACGGCACAGAAACATGAATTGTCCCTCCGGAGAGCGGCACTGGCAGTGTTGCTGGTCTTACCTGTGCGCCCCTGGAGTAGGACCTGAAGATGGTGCAGAACCTGCCCTGGCCCGATGTGTCCCTGAAACACAGGGGCGGGGGACAGGGGCGGTCAGTGGGATGCAGCCCGTGGGACTCCGGCATGTGTAACATGATCCCTCCCAGGGGCTCAGCCCAGGGCCCCCTTCCCCTCCCCTTCCACAGCTCACACTGGCCAACCTCTGTGGGCCTGGGTGCTCAGGGACACTGCCCTGCCAGGCTGGAGAAACCCAACCCTGTTAGGAATGTACTCTTGACTTCAAGGTTCTAGAAAATGCTCCTTAGAGTGTAGCAAAGGAAGAGGGAGGAGGGGCTGTGGCCACTGGAAATGAGCCTTTGTGGGCAAAGGGAGCTGGGCTTTATCAGAACAAACAGCCCTGGACCTTTTGGTTCCTGTATCACCAAACAGAATCCATACCACGTTTACACAGGACATCTTTAAACAGCTATTCCAAATGAAATGTAAATAAGACTCCTTCCTGTTCCTCTAAGGATTCTTGACACTTCATTTAGCTTTGGAGGTCCCATCAATAACTCTGAAGTGCTACAGCACCCCTGCCCCCAGACACCGCTGCCCTGCACAGCTCCTGACTCACCAGAGCTCCAGCTTGACCCGCCGGCCGTCCAACAGGATGGTAGTCGTCTTGTAGTCGATCCCTGTGAGGAAACAGAGGGTGGCTGAAGGTAAGGCCTTGCGGACAAGTCTACCAAGACCTGCCTCACCAGGACTCAGTCTCACAGCCCAGCAAAGCTGGGTGGAGTGGCCTGCTGCCCCCAGCTGAGCCTTCTCGTGGCTCCAGTCCAGCAACGCAAGCGAGCATGCTGGGCACCACAGCACAGGCCAAAGAGAGGGTGGCAGAGAAGCGGAGTCCGGCACGCCCGAAAGAGGACAGCTCATCTTCAACTGACCTACTTTGTATAGATCTCAAGTCGAACTCTCAAAGGCTAATCATATTTTCAAGTTCTTAGGTTCACCATAGGTGCCCAGTACTGACAACTGGAGCGTGCTTGGAGTATTAAGGGTAAAGTAATTTCTAAAATGCCATTTCTCTGAAGAGCTCTCTGAAAAACCTATATATGCCATAGCTTTCTTTCTTTCTTTAAAAAAAAAAAACAAAACTTTTCTGGGAAAAAGTCCAAAAGAAGTTCGTAGGCACAGGGAGTGCTAGATATGTTATCTTACATGTAAGACCTTCAACTGGTTTATGGACCTTCTGAAAACTTCTAAAAGCTCAGCGTTTTCTCCTCCTCTCTTAAGCCTTAAAAATGTCATCAGTTTCATGACTTTATATATCACTTGTTCCAAGAGGGCTTGGAAATGAGCATTTTAACACAGGTGTCACTCTCACCCAGTGTGTGTGCAAGCGCGAGCACATGTCAGAGGGCCTGCACTCCCTCAGGCGTCTGTGCCTGCATCCTGGCTGTGCTTCTGCCTGGTCAGCTCCTAACCACACATCAAAACCTGACTCCCATGCACCAAAGGACACCTGACAGAATAAAAATGCAATCCAAGAAACGGGAAAAAATATTTGGAAACCACATATCAGGAATATATATGGAAATCTTACAACTCAACAACAAAAAAACCCAATTAAAAACTGGGCAAAAGACTTGAATAGATATTTCTCTAAAGATATACAAATGACCATAAACACATGAAAAAATGCTTAACACCATTTCTCATCAAAGAAATACAAATCAAATCACAATGAGAGATCAACTAACACCTATTTAAATTATTATCAAGAAAAATAGAAAATGACAAAGGTTGGTGAGGATGTAGAGAAATCTGAACCCGTGTGTACTACTGGTAGGAGTGTAAAACAGTGCCGTTACTATAGAAAACAGTCTGGCAGTTCCTCAAAGAATTAAACACAGAATTACCATATGATCCAGAAATTCCACTTCTGAGTTTACACCCAAAAAAGTAAAAGCAGGGAATCGAACATATATGTATTTGTACACCCACGTTCATGGCGACGTTGTTCACAAAGGCGGAAACTACCCAAGTGTCCATCGAGGGATGAGTGGACTAACAAAATGGTCTATACATACAATAGAATACGATTCACCTTTAAAAGGGAATGAAATTCTGACACATGCTATAATATGGATGAACCTTGAGGACACTATGCTCAGGGAAATAAGCCAGACACAGGACAAATACTGTATGATTCCATGTGTATTATGCCCCTAGAAGAGTCAGATTCATAGAGACAGAAAATAGATTACAGTTTACAAGAGCCTGGGGGACACGGACGGGGAGTCAGCGTTTAATAAGACAGAGCTTCAGTCTGGGAAGATGGAAAAATTCTGGAGATGGATGGTGATGATGGTCTCAAAACAGTGTAAATGTACTTAATGCCTCTGACCTGTACACCTAAAAATAACTAAAATAGTAAATTTCATGTTATGTATATTTTACCACAAATTTTTTTTAAAGTAAGAGAAAATTCTCTTGCACACATTCTCAAGTAAAAGAGCTATTCTTCAGGAAGAAACAGAACTCAGGCCTGTCTCGAATGCCCTCCTCTGCACTCGTCCTTCCCCCCAGTTCTTGTCTGCTGATAACCAGCTTCTTTGGTGGAAACTCCTGAATTCTCTATCAAACAGGAAGCACAAATTTGGCCTAGGACTCACCTCTCAGTCTTAGCTCCAGTTTCTGTGAGATGGACCCTGTGAGAGTAATTTCCAGGAAGCCTGTGGATGTGGATGCCCATCCTCTAGGCAGCATCCCCTCCATGTGGCAATCAGCCCAGCAGACTTAGGCTGAGGTGACTGGACACTGTTCTGGCCCTCACCCCGAGGCTAGCTACCATGAAAGGTGCGGCCCTGCAGCCAAGCCACTGGAGGTTGCACTGTGGCCCAAAGGCCTAGCAGGGAGCTGCAGGTAGGACAGGGCACCCAGGAAGGGCTAAGAGACAGGGTACAGGGAGCAGGCTGCCGTCCTCCACTCACCTCCAGGGAGGACTAGCACCTCGGCAGGGCCTTGCTTGGCCTCCTCCTATAACCAGCATCATGCGCCTCACTGACCCATCTGCCCACATTCCACTCAGGACAACATGGCGTTAACTTCAGTTTGTGTCAGAAAGGACGCGGTCCCTGCTCTCTAGCGATTCTGCTCAATGCTCTGCCAAACACATGCGTGGGATCCATGTGGACAGGCACTCAGAGCTGGGAACTGGTATCAAGGAGGAGCAGCTCTCCTCTTGATGCCCCTCCTGCTGCACGGCCCTGCCTCCCTCCCACTGGGTCGGAGAGCTCGTCAAGGAACAGGATTCTTAGAGAACACTGCAAAGCAGAAGCTGGAATTCGGTGCCTGAATGATGTCACCACTGAAGTGGTTTACTCACAGACAGTGGCAACATTCTCTGGCACACTCTGGTCCCGCCCGGCCTCTAGGGACAGGTGGCCTCCATGTCTGGTGCCAGCACGGGCAACCCCAAGAAAGCTGAGCACCCCTGCGAGGAGACTGAGGAAACTGGGCAGCAGGTCCCTACTGTGGACAACAGGGTCCAGCTGAGGGTGGCTGGGGAGCCAATACGTCAAGACAGGTTCAGGGAGGAGGGGAGCACAGAGCCCCTTGGCGGACACGCTCACTTGGATATTGATAAAAATTCAAACGTATTCTTCATGCTTATTCTGCTTCTCACATCTCAAATCTGGATAAAAACTTATGGTGAGCTTTATAAACACACAGAAAAGACATAGCAAACCCAGAAAGAACCCAGAGACACCTATAGAAGGGCAAAGTCTCCCGGCTGTAAAGATGGGCGTCAACCAAATTTCACTATGAATCAGCTGTGACAATTCTTAGGTCTAAAGACTGTTGCTGGAGAATTTCAATCACTTCCTCCCTCACTTCACACCATTAGTCCTTAAATATTGAGCAGCTCTTTGAAAGAATGATGACCAGAGGTTTCATTCAAAATATTTAACACCTTGTATAGCACAGTCATTACCATTCAGAAGAAAAATAAGCTATTGGAAGCTAGAACCTCTGCTGGTGCCCAGGGGTCAACCAGGCCTCTTGGGAACTTGAGCAGCTCACACATGGGGAGGGGCCACACAGGATGACCAGATCTTAGGCCCTAGGACTGCAGACACACTCTGGGTGGACAAGTGTTCGGGGAGGCCACCAAGGGCCAGCGGCAGGTGACCAAAGGCGCCAGGGGAGATGAGTGTTCTGATTCCCGGTCCTTCTCATGTGTCCTTTTTACTCAGAAAGCTTCAGGGCATTTATCTGCCCAGTGTTCTGGGGGCGCTTTTCGCCTTTAGGTCCCCAATTCACTCCTCTACCCACACACTCCTCTGTCCCACATCCTGGCCTCTCATTAGCCAGTTTTCTCATCTTTTCTCCCATCTCTGTCTTTTTTTCCACTTTCTGGGAGATATCCTCAACTTTATCTTCTTGCCCTTCTATGATCTTATAAAAAATTCTGCTATTTTTAATTTAATTTCTAAAAGCTCTTTCTGGTCCTCTGGAAAGTTCCTTTCTAATAGCCTCCTGTTCTTGGTTCTTGAATGCAGTATCCGTATACCTCAGACATTAGTTATAAGATTGTTAAGGTCCTCAGATGCCTTTCCTCACCTTGGGGTGACCCTTGGTTGTCCATTCACCCCTCAGAGATCCTAAAAAGCCGCAAGAAGTTCTGGGTATAACTTTGGTTTCTGAACTGGGCTTATGATGAAGCTGCCAGGTGCCTCTGGGTGTGCGGAACTTACATTTCTTGGGCTAATGACTGTTCCAGCAAAGACTGTCTGCGGCCATGGGCTCCCGAGCACCAGGAGTAGGGGGGTAGCCAGGGTCTCCCCATTTGGAATGGACTTGCACTGAGCCCTCTACTGTGCCCGATTCTCCCAAAGAGTGGACCTCCTGTGTCCCTGCTGGGGGGCCATCCAGCCATTTGGCCCCTGCCCTGATTTCAGCCTATCCCCCTCGGGCCGAGTTCAGAGGGGCCTGGGTACATGGGGTGTGGGATCCAGAACTGTGGGGTCCCCACCAGCCCTTCACAGGCCAGGCTTCAGCTCTCTGCGCTCAGCCGTGGCAGTAGCACCTGTTTCCCACATGGTCAACCTCTCTCACCTGATGGATTCACATGTTTTTAATAATATCTTTTCTATTATTTTCATGGAGTTTCTGAAGGGAGTGGCAATTCGCTTGACATAAATCACTTTATAACTTCTGTTATACACCAGGCATTGTTCCGGGAGCTAATGGACTCATGTTGCTGCCCAGCTGCCCTGTGCCATGTTTTACAGGGCTGCCACCACCTTGCGAATCACAGGAGGCCGTGTTTCATTTGTTCAGACTTTTACCGAGAATTGTTCACCATTTTAGAAGAAAAACCACATCACCCATAGTGACACCTATACTAGGTACATATTTTTCTTTTTTGAAAATCTGAATATTTAATAAAAAATTGAAAATAAATGAACAAAAGCTACATGTATCCACATAGATAAATGTTTAAAAATATAATGTTTAGTAAGCAATAAAAGTCCCAGAATGACATATCCACTTTGGTACCATTTACCAGGAACACTTTTACTGTCACCTCAGTATCTAGTACAATTGTACCCAAGCACTGATTTTCTGGAATATAAACAATCTTACAATGCCTTGCACTCCCCCTTCTTTCTCCTTTATATTATAAATATACATCTACATATACATGCACATGTCTGTTATTTATTCTGAGTATAAACAGAATACATTATCTATGAATTTCATTCTTTTTCACGACAGTAAAGGAGATGCTGCAAAGCACTGATCTAGAAGGACCTTCCAGGGCTCAGCATGGCACGAGCTGGCGGCCTCCCAACACCGTGTCCCTGCATTGCTGGTCTCAGCCCCTGACAACACCCAAGGCAGGGAGGTGCACAGAGCAGCTCACCAGCTCCAGAAAAATGCTGACAGAGGCTAAAGTTGCAGGAACATTATAATTACCTGGCTGCTGACTCTGCTGCCCATCAAAGAGGTAT
This sequence comes from Pteropus medius, assembly GCF_902729225.1. Lineage (NCBI taxonomy): Eukaryota > Metazoa > Chordata > Mammalia > Chiroptera > Pteropodidae > Pteropus > Pteropus medius. The sequence goes on along the minus strand of NW_024349798.1, from coordinate 2,959,639 downwards.
TTCATAGCATGGATTCAGAAAAAAGAAGTAGAAGAGGAAAAATGAATGGTACAAAAAAGATTAAAGTTTCAACTTTCTAGAATGTCACTTTGTTTTCCAAAAGTCACTCGTGTCCTGGCGATTTGGGGAGTTTACCCTCCTGCCTGCTGAGATGCACCTCAGCAGGAGCTATAAGCAGAACTGTGGGGATGCACAGGAGGAAGGCTGAAGCACTGACCAGCAGAACACCAGCTTTGTCTTTATGTAGCCTCCCATTCTCAGGAGTGGGACACCTGCCACCTGAGTGGGGCATCCATACTCATGTGGCCAGCCTGTCAAGGATAATCTGGTGCATAAACCACTCGCCTTGGGCTGACTATTCTCCTATATAGCACAGTGGCCCCTCTGCTGGAAGTCCAGGTGTGGTGTTCTACCAGGAGTCACCAGACTGAGCAGGCTGGAAGTCACGCTTTCCTCCTCCATGTCCCTTCCTTTAGCGTGTCATAATGCTTGAATGTCTGTTAGTACTGATGCAGAAAAACAGATTCCCAAGAAACCCACCCCCAATACAGCCCTAGGAAATTATGAAGTAATCAGGGCAAAAGAAGACACACACATGAACAAGAACCAAAAATTCTCAGCCGTCTGTTTAGATCTGCCCACTTAGCTTTGTTTTGGGTGCATAAAACAAGATTTTTAGATGTTTTTAAGTTCAATTTTCCACTGTTCAGCGGGAGCAGGAGCCGGTCAGAATGAAGACTGCTATGCACAATTCGGCTGACCTCTGGGTGAGGGCACATCTCACACATCTGCTCAATAGCATGTTTGCTGCCATCTCCTTTTCTTTTGAGGTTCCAGTCTTTTATGAAGAAACGGGAGGTTAGTGTGTAAATATCCAGCTATTTTCCAACAAAATTAAAAGCCACAGGAGGACTTTTTAAAAATTCATAACAATGAACAAAAAAAAACAATTAATATAAGAATGGATTAGGAATGACGTAGAAAATGCTAACCAATGTCTTCCTTTGCAGTGTTTAAATTAAGCACCAGAAACTAGAATGCTGGCTAGTGTTCCAGGGAAAGGAAACCATTCCCAGCAGATTCTCCCCGTTGCGCAGCGAACCCACCCCCCCGCCCCCGATGGGGTAGAGGCATCCCTGGGCAGTGTGGACCATAAATGCCACACCCTCACAGTGAGGCAGGTGACCTGGCTGAACTCAGGTCACCTAATGACTTCATGGAAGACTGCAGCGCAGCCCGGCCTGGCCCCTCCACACTGGCAGGAGATGCTGTTGTGTCAAAAGCTCAGATTATTGGTTTTCTACGTAGTTCCAAGATTGCAGAACCTCTCGGGAAGCATGGCCCCAGCCAGGCTGTCTGAATGAAGTGTGATGTGACATCCAGCTGGTAACGTGAGGGTACCACCCCCAAACCCAGGAAGGGCAGCTGCTGTTTCTTAGTGTTACTGCTTAGGGAGGGAAAATAAGGTCCCAAGGGCAGACAAAAGGCAAAACAATAACATCAGGTCTTCTAGGAACCAGAAAAAGTTTTCCATAACACAGGCAGCCGGAAGTGCCCTGGGATCCACACACGAGCCATCCAGGCAGCCCAAGGCACAGGTGGTCCTCTGGACATGCATAGAGTCCAAGACACCTGACCTGTCTTCACACGTCCTCTCGTATAGGTAAGGCCACAGCACATGCTTATGCCAAGGAAATGTGCCTCGTATCGCAGAATGTGTTGGAACAGAAAGAATTCCACACATCCCAGTGGGCGTGTGACAGAGACAATACTGAGTGGTGTGGCAGGCAATATCTGGTGGGCCCAGGATCCCACTTCCTGGCACTCATGCCCCTGGTTACACCCCTTTCCTTAAGGGTGGTGGGAGCTAAGACTTGCTTCTGACCCTGAGTAGGGCCAAGGTGATGGATGTCCCCTCCAAGATCAAGTTACACGAGACTCCTACAGACAGATTCTCTCCCTTGCTGGCTCAATGAACAAGCTGCCCTATGGAGAAGCCCACGTGGCCAGGAACCGACAGCGGCTAGGTTCTACCAACAACCACGTGAGCTTAGAAGGGATTCTACCCCAGCCCACAGCTGACTGCAGCCTGTGAGGACCCAACTAAGCTGTGCCCAGATTCTGGACCCACAAAAACTATGCACTAATAAGTAGGTGCTATTTTAAGATGTTCAGTTTGTGGTAATTTCTTAGTTGGCTTGGGCTGCTATAACAGGATATTACAGACTGGAGGGGAGAGGGGTGTGTATAAACAACAGAAATTTATTTCTCACAGTTCTGGAGGCTAAGAGTCTAAGACCAAGGTACCAGCAAAGCCCTTTTCTGGTGAAAGTCCGCTTGCTGAGTCCTCACATGGCGGAATGGGTGAGGTAGCTCTGTGGGGTCTTTTATAAAGCAGTAATCCCCTTTGTGAGCTCCACCCTCAAAATCTAACCACCTCCCAAAGGCCCCACCTCCTAATCCCACTGCCTTGGGGGTTAGGTTTCTACACATAGATTTTGAGGGAACACAAACATTCAGTCCACTGGTAACTAATACCAGTAGTATCTAACAGAAATGCAAACATACACTCCTCTGACCAGCCACTGTACTTACAAAAATCTATCAAAACAAAACAATAAAAGAACTTTTTAGAAAGCCGTGGTGAACAGAGTAACAGCCCTGAAGATGTCCACATCCTAATCCCTAGAACCCGTAAATATGCTTGCTACAAGGCAAAGGGGCGGGTCATGGACCTTGAGAAGGGTGGGCTCAATGTCATCAGGAGTCCTTAAAGCAAAGGACCCTCTTCCCGCTGAGTCAGAGAGATAAGATGCAATGAGAGACTCAAAGCCTGGGACGGCCCTGACCTGGCTTTGAAGATGGAATAAGGGGAACATGAGTGAAGAATGTGGGTGATCTCTAGACGCTGGGACAGCCCTCAGTTTACAGCCAGCAAAGAACTGGATTCTGCCAACAACTCAACTAGCAAGGAAACGTATCTCCCCTAGAACCTGCAGAAAGCAGCCGACACCCTGGCTGTTGACTTATGACCTACAGAACCATAAAATAATGTTACAGCAGTAACAGAAAAGAAATATCCAGGCACAAAAGTAACTAAAGGCTATTTACTGCGGCATTATTTTTTATTACGAATAAACTGGATACAAAATAAAAATCCATCTAACTGTCAATGGTTAAGTAACAGAAAGTAATCCACAGAAGGAGGCTATATGGCTATTATAAAGGAACAGGCACCTGCTGAAATGAAAGCAGAATGAGAACTCTTTATACTCGCTCAACTGCTTTGGAAAACTGTTTGTTGGTATCTACTAGGGCCGAACATACTGCGTACTCTACAACCCAGCAAACCAACTCCTCAGAGTATTCTCGACAGAAATGTGTGTACATACGCACCAAAAACATGTACGGACATAATTTGTTTTATTGAGCTTCACAAGTATTGTGTTTTTTACAAACTGAATGCAAGACCCCTTCACCAACAAAGATTACAACTTGTTTTACTGAGGTGATCTGGAACAGATTCCATAATATCTCTGAGGTATGCTTGTATGAGAATTTTCATAGGAGCACTATTCAGAATAACCCAAACATGGAAACTATCCAAAAGCCCAGCTGTAGAAGAATAAAGACATGGCAGGCAGTACTCACAATGAAATCTATACAATACAAAGGAGTGAACTACAACTACACACAATAATGTGGCTGAATCTCACAGAAAATGGAGACATGAAGAAGCCAGGTACTCAAGAGTACAAATGATACGATTCTATTGATAGAAAAATTCTAGAAATACAAACTAGTCTATAACATAAAGGTCAGCGATTGCCAGATCTGGGGGCAGATAAAGGAAGTCGGCAAAGAGCACGAGGACTGAGTGTGGCAATGGTTTCTCAGGTATATATATATACCTGTCGACACCCATTAAACTGCAAACTTTAAATGGATACAGGTTTTTGGTGCATAAATTATACCTCAATAAAGTTGATTAAAAGGAAAAAAAGGCTGACAACATCAAACACTGGCCAAAGTGTAAAGCATGGAATTCTTACATGTTGCTGGTGGGAACTCAAAATGATAAGAGTAACTTTAGGACACAGTTTGGCAATTGCTTATATGTTAAGCACACACTTCACAACAACGTGTGTGTTGCAAATGTGTTTCATGCCACTGAATCAGACACTTACAAATGGCCAACATGATAAATATGCATATTTCTACCACAAAAATAAATTTAAAAACATGTTTAAAGAACTCGTACAAGAATGTTCACAGCAGTATTATTCGCAATAGCCAAAATCAGTAAATAATTAAAACCGTATTGATAGGTAAATGGATAAACAAATATATCCCTACAAAGGAATGCTACTCAGGAACAAAAAAGGAAGAACATAAATGAATTTCACATACATTATGCTGAGTGAAACAAACAAAAGATGAAGAACACAGTACCGTATGATTCAATTTACAGGAAATTCTGGAGAGGCAAAGCACGTTAGAGTGACAGGAAGCAGACCAGTGGGGCCTGGGGAACCCACTTCCAAGAAGCAGGAGAGAACTCTCAGGGGAGGTGGAAATGTATATATACACCTGTCAAAACTCATCCAACAGTATGCTTAAAATGGGTACCTTTTATTGTAGGTAAATTATAACTCGATACAATTTATTTTTTGAAAAAGTAACCCACAAGGTACTGATCTGCTCAGAGTTTAGATTAGTAAGCCTTTTGACCATAAGAGGCTGAATTACTTTACAAAATGAGTCTGAATAAAGATCAGAGCCAGATGTGAACACCCATCCCCTAACGTGCTGACTGCACAGAAATTCTGGGAACAAGGATGATCTGCAGGTCTCCCATGCCTGCCCTCCTACGGGCTGGGGTCTGCCACCACAGGCACACATTTAAGCCTGTCGCTGAGGAGAGGAGGAAGGGGGCTGCCTGGTGAAGGACGGAAAAGGAAGCAGAAGTTACCTAATAAATTTCGAAATGCCTTTGTGTCTACACCAGCATGCCGGTTACAGGAGAAACTCTGGGCAGTTTGTGGACTGGTTTCCTGTGAAGGAAGAACTTTTCCTTAATGCCTTAAAAACCACACGAAACCAAACCAAACCAAAGCCTTCTGTTGTCCATAAAGAACAAACAGATCCACATATAGAACCTGGCGAAATACAGGGCATTTAAACAATTAATCATAATTTCCAAACACAGAGATAACCATTGTTAATGTTTTCATGTATTTCACTCCACAATTCTTTCATTTGACACCCACTGATAGACTAATTAGGAATACTTTTTTTCCTACTTAATAACAGAGATTTCCCCATATCCTTGCATATTTATTAAATATTCCTCAAACCAGCATATTTCAAGGATGTATAATAATCTCACCCTATGAATATAACATATTTCTGCTGCTGAACCCTTAGGCTATTTCAGATTTTTCTTTTTTTTTTAAGTTGAAGTATTTTTTTTAATTATTATTTTATATTATTTTCAGGTACACAATACAATGGTTAGACATTTATAAATTTATGAACTGATCCCCCCGGTTACTCTAGCACTCATCTGGCACTACACACAGTCATCATAGTGCTGTATTCTACATCCCCATGATCGTTTGTAATTACTGATTTGTACTTCATACCTTCCCCTTTTTCACCCAGCACCCCAACACTTCTCCCCTCTGGCAATCACCAGTTTGTTCTCTGCATCTGTGAGCCTGTTTTCATTTAGTTTGTTCGTTTCTTTTGTTCCGTAGATTCTATATATAAGTGAAATCATATGGTATTTATCTTTCTCTGTCTGACTTATTTTACTCAGCATAAAACCCTCTAGGTCCATCCACGTCCTTGCAAAGGGTAAGACTTCATTTTTTATGGCTGAGTAACATTCCATTTCATATACGTGCCATAACTTCTTTATCCAATCATCTATTGATGGGCACTTAGGTTACTTCCATATCTTGGCTACTGTAATAGTGATAGACTTACAGGGGAGTGTTCCATCCTATTTAATTTTAAGGTTAAACAACTTTCCATGTATGTTTCATGAGAATATTCTCTCTGCGACTCTGTAATCCTGGCCAAGTGACCTAAAATGAGGAAAATACTTTCACTAACAATACCACCACCTAGTTGTTCCCATCCATCGAGGGCCATGGTCACTGCTGATATGGACCCAATCAAGTCACTGGCAACCCCAGTGACTGAGAGAGCTGTGTGCATACATGTGTGTTCATACAAAAATAAGCGTGCACCCAGGACCATCGGCTCCTGTGGGAGACAACTTCTACAGGTTGACAAGGATTCCATTTGCCACACTGCTCCTGAGATCTGTGCCCAGGGATAAGCCTCCCCCTGCTCAAACTGTATCTGTAAGAAAACTGGACTCAGCTCCTAAAGCTGAGTATTGCCAATACTGACCAGAGAAGAGAGAGGCCAAAACAACGGTAAACAAATCAATACAAAACGATTGGGTAAAAATAGGAGACTCGCTGAATGAGTGCTAGGTGGTGTATCTGTAATAGCGGCACCAGGCACAAGGGCTTCAGGGACACCATGCTACAAAAGTACGACAGTCCATGGGCAGAGTGGATGATCATGGCTGCTGCCGAGTTAGAGCCCCCAATTCCTCTGCAATGACTCTTGGACACAGAACTTTGACACTCTGTTGGGTGTCACTATGTTCCTTCAGTCACTCAAGGCTGTACAAAGCGTCCAAATCCTGATAATGTCACTTAACCTGTCATTCATGCCTCCCAGCAGAGACTTAAGTAATAGGCACTCACCCTAACCATGGCCCAGGTGATAGACAACTGCTGCCTGGACGGTCCAGGTTGGCAAGGACCCAGATTATGATCCTAAGAACTACTGAAGGGAATGCAGGCCTACCTCAGCAACAGTGCTGCCACCTAACCGGGGAACCACATGTTGGCTTCCTGAGCTCTGGAACACATGCTTATCACCCAGCCGAGATCTGACGTTAACTTGCTTGCCCAGAGATCTGGCACCTACCTGGCTGTCCACACTTTGACACTTTTCAAAATCGGTCAAGTGCCTGCCTTTCCTGCACTTGCGCCTTCTTCCACTCTCTGTTCTTCCTCAAAAATGGGGGTAGAGAATGCCCCTTCTCAGGATGCTGACCTCCCAATGCCACACCCTCTGCACTTCTTCTTGGTTAGACCACTCTTCACTCCTGAAGGCGTGTCTTTCCTAACACCCCGGACTCTGCATGAATTGCTTCCCTTTTGTGTGTCTAGCCAAAGCTTCATACTTTTCTGAGACATCAGCGCCTAGCGCCTTGAGTGGCCAAAGTTCATTTGGTTCATGTCCACTGTCCTGCTCATGTCTTTGGGTCCCCACCTCCTCCAGTGGTGCTGGGTTTACCTGTGCCCCATTCCTTCTCTACCTTCTAAAGAACACATGTATACAGTCAATGAGGTACTTGATATTCCCATTTTGGCAGAAGACAAGCATGCACTGTGGACATCAGAGCTGCCCATCACTACTGGCTCTACGTGGTACAATTATAACCAGGAAACCTGAGTTACCATCTCGAAGTTCGAGTTCACTTTATTCACTTGTGTTTACCCTCATTTCCCACCCAAAGGATGACCCCACACACCTGATATTGGCTCAGCCCCTTTCCTGGTCTCTGTTGCCTGTGCTCACAGTCCAAACATACTGCTCCTGAGGGCCCAGGGCGGTAAATCCTGCCCCACAGCCCTCCCTTCTCCCATTCTTTCTACAGCTTGCTCCACACCAGGGGGCTGGACACTGAGACCTTCCCCTACTTTCTCTAAACGCCCAATGGATGACACCCTGACCAGTGTGGTCCCAGGTGTCACAACAACCATCAAGAGGTGTACCACTAACTGACTACAACTCCACTCCCTTCTCCTCCTTCTCACCTAGGCCTCAGACCAGGTTAAGTGGCCAGCTTTTCAGGGACCAGCAATTTCATACCTTACCAATTATAATTCAAATAGAACAGGAAGAGAAAGTACCTGTGGGACCCTCCTGCCTACTTCCCCACTCCCTAGTAGGGTTTCCTTCCTGAAACATGTTTCTATTTAGTTCATCATCCAATCCACAAACACTGTTGATGATGGGAACAAAGACATATGTGTACACAACATGACACAGCAGTGTCACTGTGACCACATTACCCTGAAAGAGGGACCCAGCTCTGTATAGCAGTGCATCTGCTGTGGAAGCCTTTTCCTGTTATCTGCTTGAATGTATGGCAAGTGCTAGAAATTGGGGAAAAACTTAACACTGAAAATATTCTACCTATTAACTTGTTTTCTGAAAATTCAAGAAAGGCCATACCAGTCCAAATTACAAATTAGCCCAGTTAGCATAAACTGAGGTGGGTAAGGAACCCTGTCTCTCCAAGCCTGCCACTCTCTTAGATAGGGGCAGGTTGATCTTTACACCACACACAGCAGGTGAGTGTCTCTGGCAAAGGGGCAGACAGGCAGATGGGTCTACGCATTGCCCTGTGTGGCCTTCTGGAAACCTCTCTGGAAACCCATGGTTTGCTGCCCTGGTTGGCAGCTGATCTGGAAGCTCTCAGGGCTCTGCTGCTCTGCTGGGCAGTGCCAAGAGGGAGGCAGCAGGGCAAGAGCAGTGCAGTGAAGGGAGAACAAATGGGCCTCAGTGACTGGTCCCAGGCTCCACGGCAGAGGGAGGAGGCTCGCCCTGGACCAGGGACAGAGGTGCCAGGAAGAAGGAAAGAAAAATTGTTTGGGATGCACTGAGAACCTGCAAGGAAAGGAAGCACTGAAGAGGAGGGTTGTGGTCACTGGGGAGAGGAGCCAGGTCCAGGGTGGAGGCGAGAATGTGAGGGCGCCTAGTGAGAAGAGGGTCTCCCCCACCAACTACAGCACCAGGCTCCCAGAGAAGGGGGTCAGACAGCTAGCACCTAGGAAGACTGAGGGTGTCGGGCCCCAAGCTGCCTGTGACAGCTGTGAGCTCTCAGCCTGAGTCTCAGTTCCTCATCTGTAAAATGGGATGATAACAGTGCCTCCATCACAGGGTGGTGGTGAGGACTAGATGAGGAGCAGCTCTGAGGAGTTTGGCCTTGGGCCTCGCACATGTCATGCTCAGGCCAAGGCCCACTTTGGAACATGGCATCTGACATAGGAAAGGCAAACTCCCAGTAAATGGCCCAGAAAATGGGCAAAACCCAGATATGAGGGCCCAACCAAGTACAGACGAAGAGAGAGACTGGGAGGGGCTGTGTGGTGACCACAGAACAGGGACTCTGAGCATAGGCTGTTCATTTATAATACACATCTAGTTAGCGCCTCCTATGTGTAAATCTCATGCTAGTATCGAGGACAAAGCTATAGAAGACAAGCCATCTGGGCTGTATGGGTCGGAGGCATAGCCTGACTCATGAAAACAGCATGGAGCATCTCAAGACGCAGTGTCCCTGAGGTTTAAACTGAGGAGAGAAACCCATTTTCAGCTAGGTAAGAAAAGACATTTGGAATTGTCCAGTGCAAAGCCATGGAGCTGGCGGATGTGGTGAGCTCTGGCCTAGCTGCCAGGTGGCTGACGTGGGCCACAGCCCACATTCTGGCATGCTGGGGGCACAAGCACATAGAATCCTGCACTATGGGCACAGCAGTAACATAGAAATAACCAGTAGGCCCAAACATTCATGGCAGACCTCAGCACTTGCCTGGCTTTGTCCACGGCCATCACAATTACCTCCTTTCTCCCTCCCCGCACATCCTAGGATCAAAGAATATGAGCATCCTGCACACAAGGAAGCTCCCACCAACACTGACCTTAGAGAAGCAGACAGGGAGAGATGAAGTTATACCCACTATTGAGAATTCTAAGACATGAGCATATCAACACTACAACACATCTTCCTGTCAACCCTCAATCTTCAACGTAAACATCTGTGAGAGCAAAGGCAAAGAGAACACAACTGTCTTAATCAGGGCCTTCACTACCCGCAGTAAAATGGGACGGGCTGTGTACTAGGGTACACCTAGCATGCCACCTCAGGGCCCACCACCCTAAAGCAGTCAGATCTGGTAATGCACTGGAGAGCAGAGCTGCTCACAGAATGTTCTACCTCCTTCCTGCCAGTTCCACAACCCAGTCTCCTTGCCACTTATGTTCTGGAGCCTAATTCCCCAGCAGACAGCTCAGTGGAACCTCTATGCAAAGTGTTCTGCTCTGCCTGAGGAGAGCACAGACCCTCTCCTAAAACCACTGCTGTGTATTAAGAAGAGAAAGCAAACCTCCTGAGAGGAAGGTCTCCAGGTCTATGGAAACCTATAAGCATGGCACACATCAGCATCACCAGACACCAAGAGCCACTATGGGCTCCCATGGGAGTGGTGCCATTGTCACATATGGCTCATCACTGCTTCAGGTGCCAGTGCTAGAAAAGGCTGTTTTGATGACTCACATGTCTGTGAAGCTGAGGAGAGCAACACGTACTCATGTACCTGTGTGAGGAACAAGCTAGACAAGACTTCAATGTGGGCAAGTCATCTGGCCCAAGGAAGGGGGTTTTGTTACACGCCCATTGCCAGGCGGGGATCTCCCTGCCATGGGTCATCTGCTCCTAGTCAGAAGGACCATGTGAGTTTAGGACAAAAACAAGAAGCCTGGAAACATGCTGAAGGCTTTAACAACTAAAAAAAAAAAAAAAATACATGTATGTCCTTTGTAAGAGGATCAAAACTAAAAAAACTCCTAAATATTGCAACTCTTTCAAAGGACAAATTCCCACGATACTGAATCCTGAGAACAAGCTGCTCCAGAGTTTCCAAAACCCCCAAAAGTCACCCTTAGGAAAACTTTGGAGAAGCAAAAAGAAGTACACTCTAGTCCACCAACTTCACCCTGATAAAGAAGACTGGGCCTTCGAGTCAGTAAGCTGAGGCCCTGACTACAAAGACCCACTCATCAAGTTGTGCATGTCTTAAACTTGAGGGTCCCTAGACACAGAGGCCAGGCACTGTGCCTTCTCTGCTTGACGCCTTGGGAGACCTGCAGGGGCCTCTGAGTGTGCCCTGGTCCTAAGAGCACATGGAGCCTTTCTAAGAGTGGTCTTTCTTCACCATTTCTGGCAGATGATCCTCTGCTGGACCAAACACCTCCGCTATCTAAGGCAGGTCTCCACATTTTACTCAAACCGGCCCTGCTTCAGTCAGCATGTCATAGGAAGTGTGGTAATGCACTGCTATTTGACAGAGGAGATAGGAGGTGGGTCCTATCTCTCTGGCTAGTGGCTCTGTGTTTCCTGAATGCTTGCTGCACCCAGCTGGAGTACCTAATGGTGAGACTGAGCTGACCCTCAGAAGCATATAAATCTATGTCCCGGGAAAACACTGCTGCCCCTGACAAAGCCCAACCCCTCTCACAATCTTCTCATGCTCTTTCAAACACACACCACCAGCAGCCCAGGAGCAGTGCTCCAGGAAGCAACACTACTACTGGAAAAGCAACTCAACTACCCACTGAGATAGGAGGGGCATCTCTGATGGTTGCTGCCAAGTGCCTATCAAGGTGGTAGTGGCTGGTGAAGGGGTCTGCTAAAATCTCAACAGAGGCCTTCACTCACACACCCCGGTGGACCTCACACTCTTCCTTCTTCACCTAAAAAAAAAACCAAGGCTCCTCCCTTCTTGCCTTCCAGAAGTCTCCTCTAAAACTAGGACTGAGTGCACGTGCCTCAGGAGGTGGCACAGTGTGAATGTGGCACAGCTGCCCACTGCTGAAGCTGATAGAACAGGAAGGGCATTAAGCTAGTCCAGGCAATCCAACAACCCTGACAAGTCCTAAAATGGAAGGGTCAGAAAAACAGCATCCACACTCTCAGTTGCCCACAGGCAAGCAATTTAACAAACAGCAAATGTTCAGAGCAGTCAGACAGGACTGACAAGAGCCCAAGAAACAAAGCAACAAAGGGTGTGGAGAGCAAAAACTTGAAGCAAAATTAGTTAGACAAGACAGAATTTCCAGAAGCACAAAAGGTCCTTGGAGAGACTCGACACTGACATACTATAAGCAGAGTCCCTAGTTCTAAGGAAACACCCCATGTGGCCTGGGACAAGGTCCTCATCACAGAGGGAGGACTGGCCACAGTGCTTTGCTGGACAAGATAACTATGTTTATTACATTAGATATGTAAATCAAGGGATTCTCAGACAAGTGCTGGTGATGTGTACTTGCTATGTATTTTAGCCATGAAATCAGATATTTTAAAAGAATGTTAATGTTGTAAATGGGACATTTTCTTCCAGCAGAATGTGTTGATTCCCTGAGCACTGAGTAAACACCTCAGGGGAACAGCCTGCCTTCAAGGCA